>NC_137037.1:4301832-4549473 GCF_032717465.1 Coenobita brevimanus
AGTAAAACATATTTACATGGGTAGGGGTGCACATCATTCATTTACTCGATGTAAAGAATCGAACATATGACTCTGAGAATTAAACAGCTTCATGTTAGCCCAGGAAACCATTTAATACGGTGTGTTGAGCGGTAACCACATAATCAAAGAGACGCCTGTGCAAACTACAGTTCCAGTAGTATGTTGATGTAGTCTACTATATAGAGAATGGGAATGGGGCAGGATGAGCGAAGACGAGTCGGAGCATCAAGACTGGCATGGTGATGGGGCGGGTAGCCTTGACCCTGTAGGCTTTGCAGTATACATCCAGTGATTATAGTCATTGCCAGTTCAATAAACAGTATAATCGAGGCAATGACTGTTATATTATTGCTCACATACGAACAGAAATGGTTAGAGTAAGGTGGAGAAGATTGAACAGAGAAGAGCGGGAATAGTGGTGGGTGATGGGGCAGGCGAAGGAATGTGAAGTGTGAACAGCAAAGGTGCTGAATGTTGTTGTATGTAAGCTACTAAGGTGCAAGTCATACGTGGTGTTTGCTATGTGTGAGCTGCCTGGGTGCAAGTCATACGTGGTGTTACTGTATGTGTAGGCTACTAAGGTGCAAGTCATACGTGGTGTTACCTGTATGTAGAGCTACTAAAGGTGCAGATCATACGTGGTGTTACTGTATGTAGAGTTACTAAAGGTACCAAGTCATTCGTGGTGTTAATGTATGTAGGCAACTAAGGTGCAAGTCATACGTGGTGGTACTGTATGTAGGCTACTAAGGTGCAAGTCATACGTGGTGTTACTGTACAGTATGTAGGCTACTAAGGTGCAAGTCATACGTGGTGTTACTGTATGTAGGCTACTAAAGGTGCAAGTCATACGTGGGGGAGGAATACATGAGTGGGAATGGGTGGAATGAGTGGATGAAGCAAATGGGACGCGTTAAGATGGTGGTGGGTGATGGAGAGGGCAGGTCAGAGTACACCCTGTGCAGGTGGGTGTTGTATGATGGAAGGAGTTGGTGATGGGTGTGTGTAAATCACAGAGGTTTGCTGGGGGGGGAGGGAGGGGTGTATAAAAAAGGGTGTGAAGGGAGTGGGCAACATGAGGAGGGATAATGGGGCAGGGGAAGGGGTATGACCCTATGGAGATGGGCATTGTAATGTATTGGAATGCGTGGGACGATAATTAAAAAAAAAAAGAGCTTTTTTCCAAGAACAACAAAACCCACACACACTACTCTCATAAATTTGGAGTCAAACGATGTACAGTAGGTAAAATGAAGTCAGACGCCTTTATGTCGCAGCTCTCGTCCTCTCCGTCAAAAAAGAAAAAAAAAAAATGCAATATCGGATCGGGAGAATGAGATACGCGGTAAAAGGACTGTGAAATACTATGGCTGTGGTGGAGTGGGTGTGAGGAAGGAGGTAGGCTGTATCACGGTAACACACTGAACACCTGTCCACCAAAGCCACACGGAACCCGCCTACTGACCCTACCTCAGGCCAACCATATTACGGGATACACTTGAGGCAAATGATACCATACGCTGATATACCGTAAACACCTCATTTTGCTTACAACACCAAGCCAGAGAAAATGTACACACACACACACACAGTATCATCTCCTTAGTGGTGACAATTGCTCTGCAAACATACACACACACACACACACACACACACACACACACACACAGTATCATCTCCTTAGTGGTGGCATGGTGCTCTGCACACACACACACACACACACACACACACACACACACAGTATCATCTCCTTAGTGGTGTCATGGTGCTCTTCACACACACACACACACACACACACACACACACACACAGTATCATCTCCTCAGTGGTGGCATGGCGCTCCACTTCCACATTTGCATAACATTGTATAAAAATAAACCCCCTGGTGTAGGATGGTGTCAAAGTTTTGACAAGGAGAAATGCCTAGGAGTGCGTGTGGGTTGTTAACAGGTAACAATGGAGGATTTAGAAAAAGAGAGCACCAAATGTTTTTCCTTCCCTGGCTAAGGCTTAAAGCAGAGGCTGGAGGACCCGGCCACGAGGTGCCATCCAGTGCTGTCAGTTCTGTGCTGCACACTAATGGTTTGGACAGGGAGGGGGAAGGTATCAGTTTAGGTCTGTTCATCGCTAAGCTGCTCTTTGTGCAGAAGTATGTTGGGAGAGAAAGAATATGAATAACACTGGATTAACATGCTGAGGACAAGGAAGTTATAATTCGGTAAGTGGAACAATAAGTCGAGATAGGAACTAATACATCGATGCGAAACATAAACTTAACAGACGACCATACTTTACGAGCTACAAGGTAGATGGTTCATCCCTTTGGCTTTTGGGTTCCTGTAAACTGAACTGAATTATCTAGGTATTACCTGTAAGATTAAACAAAGGTGGCATATTCCATTAAAATGACACAAAAAAAAAAATCCCATGTAGAGCAAGCTTGGATCGTGTGTAGAAAGATACGTAAGAGCTGTATCAGTGGGAATGAATGAAAATTGAAAGGTGAGCACAATACTTGATGGAGAAGGGGCCGTGTGTGTGTGTGTGTGTGTGTGTGTATGTGTGTGTGTATGTGTGTGTGTGTGTGTGTGTGTGTGTGTGTGTGTGTGTGTTAGCCTTTAATAATGTTTTTACTGCAAGCCAACAGCTACCATAATTAATCCAATCTACCCAACCATCAGTTTAACAAAGCAGTACTGGCTCCAATCCCAAAATTTTGCATACACCTGAAAACATACTGACGTTTTCCGTTTGTGTAGTATTTACAAGTGATTTCACATTCATATCTCGTGATATAGGTAACCCTGGTGTGTATGTTTCTCGTCATCTGTATTTGAATGATAATTGTTCTTCACCTGCAAAATCAGCTTCTTGGAGGTTAAGTGAGCTGAATACCACCTCCATGTTTGCTTACTCCTATCAGGTTGCTGACTCTCCACAAAGACTCTGACTGTATGCAATTCTACCTCCTATGTGTGGCTAAGTTTCATCTCTGCTTCTTTGAGCACGATGGATTCAGGTTTCTCATCTACTCAACTCGCCTTCCACTCACTATCTTCAGTCTCTCACTGCCGCGGTACTGAATCTCTGTTTTCTGTTGCTACTATTTTCGTCAATGCTCTTTGGAACTCTCTGCTTCCCTTCATTCCCCATAACAGTGGACACGCAACTCTTACTCCTGTTCTGATAGATTCTTATGCAAGAGATGACCCGTGCTCTCGCTTTTGCTTGGACACAACTGGTCAGCACAAGAATGGTTTTCCTCACTCGGCATTTCCCATTGCTTATATGATCTCCAGCCTTTTAAATGCGTGTGCCCAACATATCTAAATATTCAAATCATGCTTCTGTTTCTTTCAATATTTTTTGAAAGAATACTTTTCAGGTTCTTAGTCTTTTTTGGCCTTTTTATATCCAGTAAACAGTATCTAAGTAGGTTATCTGTATACCATTCAGTCCACCTCAACTAAGAAGCGTAGGGACCCGAGAAGTTATTTAGTCCAAACATTTTTAGTTCAGTGGTCAGTGGCATATCCCTCTCACTGGTATTATGTCAGCACTAAAACCCAACGGCATTACTCGGATGTGAAACCCTTATGGGCCACGTCCGGTAGGAGTGTTTACCCATTAGACCACCAGGCCTCTAACTGGTTCTGTGAACACCACTCAGAACTGTTAATGGTTTTCTGGGCAACAAGAAGCCACTTGGCTTGTCATTCAGTAAGAGGAAGGTTCAAATATCACATGGAATTAAAAAAAATAATAAACGTATTCAAATAAGAATTGGCCAAATAAAAGAAAATGTTACAGGTACACGTTCCACTGTATGGAAAAAAAAAGCACGTATAGTATATTCCTACTGAGGAAAGAGAAACAGGAGGCCAGACACACAAAATAATGATGATGTCTAGAATTAACGGCGCTGAACAAAGTCATCTGCAGGAAGCAACAATATAACAAAAATAGTCATCATAGTGAGAGACTGCAGGACAACAGAGAAGGGAACTACTGAGAAATGGCTGTAATAAAGTTGGGTGATACACTACCCTGCACTTGGCTAATATCATCCTATATCATCCTAATGTGAGTCATTACTACTGGCATATTACCGGCATCATCATAGGTTTAGTTTGGCCCGTGAGTATGTGTAAACACACGATATTGTGTGTGTGTGTGTGTGTGTGTGTGTGTGTGTGTGTGTGTGTGTGTGTGTGTGTGTGTGTGTGTGTGTGTGTGTGTGTGTGTGTGTGTGTGTGTGTGTGTGTGTGAGAGAGAGAGAGAGAGCAGAGAGTGAGAGAGAGAGAGAGAGAGAGAGAGAGAGAGAGAGAGAGAGGCGAACAAAAGTTGCACTGGGTGATGGAAGGAAGACCAGCCTAGGAAAGAAACAATCTGCTAAATAAAAATCAAGTACTAACCCAATGTCTATATCAAATATTACCCGTAAAATAAAGCACACCATCCAGCCGAAGGCCGAACCCGCCGAACCAAACCGAACTGTGTGAGTGGCAGGAGGGAAGAGAAGGGAAATTGGTGCAACCGTGCAACTTACTTGGGCTGCAGGTGTCAACAATCAATTAACCCTGACAGCCTCACAAACGAGGGGTAACTGGATGCGCCGCCCATCAAACAGAAATGTTGACTATGGCGGCTGAGTCAGGAAGAGCAGGAACGATGACCACTATACCCATTTTATTCTAACTTGGCATAAAACTGCGCATCGCTTCACGATAGATATGCTGAGAATGTAAGATCTGGCACTAAAACAAGCTGCTAGTCATGAAGAGGTGCTGGGGAAAGGATGAAATGACAGTATTGTCTTATTCTGCCACTGAGTTACTGTACATGAGAATACTTTTGCCAACAGGACGAAAATCCTGGCCAAGATGAAGTAAAAGTGAGTATAAACAAGACTCTCAGGGCCACTGAGGCAATTAACCCTTTGGATCTTATGACGCCTTTTTACTTGACACCACCACAGGATTTGTATCTATCTTATGCCGGGTTAAATACAGCCTTAATGTAACGCCTTCATTGCCACACACCCTTCACACACTGACTAAAATCGTCCGGTGGCAGCAAGAATAAAATACAAAAAATACGTCACTGTACTGAGAGGGTTAACACTGACAACGTGAAGGTGTGGACAACGCTGTAAAATAATAAATCAATGCAATAAGTAAACTAAAAAGGAAATGTGAAAATAAAAAAATAAAAGGAGGAAATATTTGAAGCAGATAATTGCAAGGATGTCCGACCATTGTGTCTGGTTTGTTATGTATGTACTGTAACGTGTGATACAGGCTGATAAACACTTACAGGTGCTGTGTACACTGTAACGTGTGATACAGGCTGATAACAAACACTTACAGGTGTTGTGTACACTGTAACGTGTGATACAGGCTGATAAACACTTACAGGTGTTGTTGTACACTGTAACGTGTGATACAGGCTGATAACAAAACACTTACAAGTGTTGTGTACACTGTAACGTGTGATACAGGCTGATAACAAACACTTACAGGTGTTGTGTCCACACTGTAACGTGTGATACAGAGCTGATAACAAACACTTGCAAGGTGTTGTGTACACTGTAACGTGTGATACAGGCTGATAACAAACACTTACGGAGTGTTGTATGTGTACACCGTAACGTGTGATACAGGCTGATAACAAACACTTACAAGTGTTGTGTACACTGTAACGTATGATACAGGCTGATAACAAACACTTACAAGTGTTGTGTACACTGTAACGTGTGATACAGGCTGATAACAAACACTTACAGGTGTTGTGTACACTGTAACGTGTGATACAGGCTGATAACAAACACTTACAGGTGTTGTATACACTGTAACGTGTGCCATTACAGGCTGATACAAAGCACTTGGTACAGGTACATGTTGTGTACACTGTAATGTATGATACAAGCTGATAACAAAACAAACATAGATGTTCCGTAATTGTCCGTCAAGAACTGGGGAGAAGCTTCCTTACACCTTCCCACTCGGTTAATAATAAACACGTTTACTCTCAAGCTTTTTTTTATTCACCATCTTCCACTCTTCTTTAACCCCGTCAGATTGAGGACGTCTTTTATATTTTACTCACTAATGTTTTTCGATGTCCCTTGGGCTTGGAAAACAATTCCTCCATGCTAACGAAGAGCACATATATTGCCTTCAATATTCCTTTCAGATGTTTTTCCTACACTGAATAAAATCGTCTGGAACAAACTCAGTGAAATACAGACGACTTCCTCATCGTAACCAAAGGGTCAAGTCACACTCTTGCACCCCTTGCTCACTACACTTTTTAGCTCTGACTTTTGATCATCTTATTTTAGCCCACACTCTTTGGTGGCTCTAGCAATATTCTTTCAAGGAAAATTAGATGACTTTATCCCTAAATATCCTGGAAAATGCCAATATTTGACCCTTGGCAGATCTCAGAGGATATTTACCCGAATAAGATCATACTCCTTTCAGATGTGTTCCCTGGCAAGAAACATAAGGCATAAAAATTTCAGCTTTCTAAGCTTAAGTGGTTTTTTGAGACAGTGTCAACAATTTGGTTTTCTATGTTCTGGATAATATCCACCATATTCCGGACAATATCCGGAGATCCGGTTAAACGATTTCCATCCAATTTTGCCAGATGACGGCCAGCCGGGAGACTCAGCTGACAAAGTTTGATGGCTTTAGGCTAAATAGCCTCTGAGTAATGGCCATTTACCTTTTAACAAGAAAGAATAATATAAAACGAATACGGACAAAAACAATTACTCTTCCCCCAGGGATGTGGGAAGTTTTTAATACGACATCGCCGTAAGAAAGGGGTTAAAGGGGTGTGCAGTGCGAGTATACTTGTTTCACCTTAACCTGGCTCCAGATTTTCGTCTTTTTTGTAGATTGCTTCACTACCTCACTGGGAGAATAAGACAATGCACTAACTTCACATCCTTTCCTTGGTACTTCTTCATGGCTATCACCCGAATTCTATTGATAAAATACTGCAAAACTCAGCACTCATAAAGAAAAGTTGACTATTGTTAGGCCAATTTAGAGTAAAAAGGGGTACAGAATTATCTGTAGATTTTTATTCCTTAAAGTGAGTGGTAAAGTGGATGTTGCTAACAGATACAGTTAGGTATATGTGTGGCTGAAAGTGTATAAAGTGTCCTAAAGCTTATGCAACTGCAGTATGTACAGGTGTGTAGGAAGCGTTAGGAGAAACACATTGAGCTGGTTTGGCCATGTGGAGAGGATGGAGAGTGAGAGACTAACGAGGAGAGTGTATGTGAGTAAGGTGGAGGGGAAGAGGGGGAAGGGGAGGCCAAGGATGAGACGGAGGGATGGAGTGGAGAGGTATATCAAAGAGGGGGGTGCGAGTTGGGAGCAGGGCAGTGAAATGGTGGGGGACAGGGCGACGTGGAGACGATTTGTTTGTGGCCACTCCGTATGGGATTAAGGCAATAGATAGATAGATAAGTGTGTACTGATGTGCGTGTGCTTGAAGATCTCTGTGAAAGTGTGTGTGTGTGTGTGTGTGTGTGTGTGTGTGTGTGTGTGTGTGTGTGTGTGTGTGTGTGTGTGTGTGTGTGTGTAACCGGTTTGTAAGCTGAAGTGAAGGAATAACTGGAGTGGTGGAGTGAACAGAGTGGTATGGAGAAGCAGGAGGGGTGAGTGACAGTGTTGTAGTATGGAAAAGTTGGGAGGCATTACATGATGGGAAAAAAAGTGGACCATGAAAGGAAAAAGGGTGGATCATGGGAGAATGAATGGTGGAGCGAATGATTTTGAATATGCAACCAGCATGGTAGAGTCGGAGCGGGCATGGATAAAAGATTCAGGAGTGAGCATGGAAGAGTTAGACGGGAGCATGAAAGAGTTAGGAAGGAACATGTAAGAGTTTGGAGGGAGCATGGAAGAACTAGGACGGAGCATGTAAATGATAGGAGGAGCATGGAAGAGATAGGACGGAGCATGTAAGCATTGGGGGAGGAAAATTAAAGCGTGTGATGGAGCATGGAGGAGTGTATGTGTGCGGATGGACATGGAAAATGAAGGAGAAAGCATGAAACATACAGTACAAAGCAGAGCATGGAAGAGTAAAGGATTAAGTATGAAGGAGCAGGGAAGATTAAGAAGGGCTGCAAAATAAAATGGATGGTGGAGCAAGAATGGTAATGGAAGGAGCATGCAAGAGTAAGAGGAGGAAACTTGGCGGAGCGTGTAAGGCTGCAAGGAGAGGTAACGGAATGCATGGAAGATTGTACAGCATCAACCAGAAAAAAAGAGCATTGAAGAATAAGGAGGCAGAATATCGCAGACGAAGGAAGGAAAATGACAGATTAAAGGGGTGCATGAAAAAGGAAAAATACACAGACAAGACAAAGAGTGGTGGAATGAGAAAATCAAAGAAGTATTGGATTCTGTGAAGACGTGCAGAAGAATTAGGAAGATGCATAAAAGATCAACGAAGCAGCGCAGAAAATAAGGGGAGTGCGTGCACGCAAACACGAACCTACTGCCTGATGTTCTATTCTTACGGCGTCTTTCCGGTGGTGATGACCTGCTGAAATCGGAGACAGGGGCGAGAGACGCACCCAAGATTTTATTGCTTGTTTACGTGAACGGCTGAGTCCTTTTCCTTCTTTCTCAGGAAAAGAACTTCAGGACCAGCAGTGCCCGGGGGTGACGCCTGCATGATCCCACCTCCATTCCTTTCTGCATGACTTCATCCCAACCCCCTCTGCATGACGCTACCCCAACCCCCTTTGCATGACCCTACCCCAACCCTCTCTGCATGACCCTACCCCAACCCCCCTCTGCATGACCCCACTCCAACTCCCTCTGCATGACCCCACCCCAAGCCCCTCTGCATAACCCCACCCCAAGCCCCTCTGCATAACCCCACCCCAAGCCCCTCTGCATAACCCCACCCCAAGCCCCTCTGCATTACCACACCCCAACCCCCTCTGCATGACCAAACCCCAATCCCCTCTGCATGACCACACCCCAACCCCCTCTTCATGACCACACCCCAACCCTCTCTTCATGACCCCACCCCAACCCTTTCTGCATGACCCCACCCCAACCAACCCCCTTCGCATACAACAACCCACCCCCAACTGTATAACAACACCCTGGCCTCCTTTACATGGGATCAGACTCACCTTCCCTGGATGATTCCTTCCCAACCCTCTCTACATGACCCGACGCTAAGAATTCCCTCCCTATCCCTATGGCTCCACCCCAACCTCCTCTGAATGAACTTACATCCAAACTTATGCAAGACTTACTAACAATTTCTGCATGACCCTAGCCTAACCTCCCCGCGTTCCCCAACCATCCATCCCTGCACAGTCCCACCCCAACCTCCTCTACATGACACCACCCCCACCCCCAAGAAACCAGCTTTCTACATGTTATGATTACACACTCTATCTAATATAAGTTAAGATTTCCTCCCCCCCCCCTGCATTATCTCACACTATCACCTGACACCACCTGCCTCTGCATGACACCGCACCTACTCACCGGCATGAGTCTTAACTCCCTGCAAGTTACCTTATCCCTGACCCCTGTATTGTATCATATTATCGCTTGCATGACCCAACCCCAGCCCCTGCATGACCTTATCCCCTTCCCCTCTGTATGACCTTATCCCCTTCCCCTCTGTATGACCTCATCTCTACCCTCTGCATGGCCTTATATAAGTGCTTTATGAAACTAACTAACAATTTTGACACGTCCTGAATACTACATGATTAATTTGAATAAATGATAACAGCCTCGCTCAATTCAATCCTCATACATGAAGGGACAAATATTTTTTTTTCTGCTGTGGATAACGCCTAACGATTTTCCTCGCCACTATTTATCCTCTTGAGATTTGAGAACTAGGAACTGCTGGTGACTTATTTTTATTATACTGAGGCTCACGGTGGACGATTTTACTCGCCGAAGGTAAACCTCTCGTCGTCCAAGGGTTGATAAATGTGTCAAACTGGTTACTCGGAAACAGTTATGATCATACAGGGACTGAATAACAGCAGGGAACATTCTCACATGAAGTGTGAAAATGATGAAGGAGCACCTGCTGAAGAATGCTAAGAGTACGCTACACCAATGATGAACGGCAATAACACAATTAATTGCCTTTTGAATAATGACACATTTGTTAATAACTGAAGTGAAAGCATACAACGAAATACCGGCCAGTGGTAACCCTTCCATATGATATATTACATTATATTCCTGCTGCCGCCTGATGATGTTACTTAGTATAGACTGAGTCCTTTATGATTTGGTGTCAGAAACTCTCCTTTAACCCCTTCAAGGCGATGATTTCTTGATTCACTGTTGCTATCACCCAACGTAATTATGTCACAGATGGGAGATCTCTCGCAGTGACAGAGAATATTTCTTAAGTTCGTAATAATCACACCTGTGGTTACTTAAAAAACAGTGAACTGTAGACAAATTGTAGCTAGAACCAAATACCAGTCTACTTCAACCGATACATTTACCACTATAAGTATTAAAAAAAATAATCTTAGAATAAGCTAAAACAACCAATAATTATATACAACTAAAAAGGCAAAAGCCACTGACAAACACAGTGATCTTAACTACATTACTCTTTATTACTGCCACACAAGTTTAGTCAGCAAAGAAGTGGCCCTTCCATTAAAAATACATAAATTACTTATTCATCTTAACATAAACAATGGCTACACTTTTACCCGCGAAGTGAAAAGCCTCGGGCTCAAACGTATGTGCGGCGTGTGTACATCCATGCGAGAGAGAGAGAGAGAGACTCACACCACCACCAAAACACCCTCATTTATATAAAATAACACCAAAATGGAGACGAAACCACTGTTAGACATTTCCCTTTATTTTCATACTCATTCCATGCTATGAACACGCGTAGGTTGGCCGTTATTTAGGTGAACTACACATGATTTTCTTCATCTGACATAGGCTATCAGTGAGTTAAAAACAGTCCCGGGTATACTTTCCAACACTGACCCTATGTTGGTATTCTATTAGGGCTAACACCAAGGAAGTTTCTTTTACAGGGCATTATCTCACCCACAAAAGGCACCAGTTTTTCATTCCAGCGCCCATCAGACGATTCTGTGTATGTGATGGGAAACACTGTCCTCAAAGCAATTTGAGCGTTTGTTGACAAGAGCCATCTTGATTAATCCTTCCGACGGCAGAATCTCATCTAAGTATTACATTCTGTTTATCAAGAGTCCAGTCCACTCAAAGGAGGAAAACTCCTGCCCTCAAAGGTTAGACTAAACGAAACTCATGCAGACAAAAGGTTAAAAACTCTCTCATGCAACCCTTTCAGTGTGCTTGGATGTTACGTATGCTAACACCAAACAGTTTCCTTCAGGTGGCAGAACTCCAAGCAGTGAACGGTTTCATTATTAAGGCTGGATGCTCTCCACCACCACCGCCGCCAACACCGCTGCCACCACCCACCAGCACCCACACCACCACCACCACCACCACCAGGCCTGCCCTAAACTTTTGCTGGCCACTACACAGGAATCCATTAATTATTCCTCTGAGTCAAGGACCGTAATTAGGTTCCATTCTTTAACTACCCGCTTAGCAGCGAGGATAAACCATCACCCTGGAAAAAAAAAAAAAAAAAAAAAAAAAAAAAACGCGTAACACCCCTCCCCGTTCTTTGTTTACGTCTTAATCACATAATTACACTTACGTCTGCTAAATATACAAATTATTTCCATGGTCTAAAAAAGTTGTAAGGTGAGTTATGTTCTTGCCCGGTGTTATCCTGCCACATTACCACAGGCCGCCATGCCACTGGACAAAACTGTGAGACTGAGGACAGAACTGGCTGACAGCAGACCCACCTGTGTGACACTGGACAAAACTGTGAGACTGAGGACAAAACTGGCTGACAGCAGACCCACCTGTGTGACACTGAACAAAACTGGATAGTACTGGACACGACCAGGTGGCGATGGACAGAACCGGATAGCAACAGACACAACACGACTGCAATGAAGATAACTGGAAACAGTGGACATAACTGCGTGGCAATGGACAAAACTGGATAAAAATGGACACTGCTGGATGGTAAAAGAAGTAACATTATAAATGGACACAGCTGGATGGTACAGGTAAAAAATAACAACAGTGGACACAACTGGTGGTTGATGGACAAAACTGAATAACAATGAACAGAACTAGGTAGCACCAGATGGAACGGAGTACCAATGGACCAAACTCGATGGAACTGGGAGGCACTGGCCAGAACTGAGTGGTACTAACCACTAACAAATCACACTGGACACAACTAGATAACAATGGACACAACTGAGTGGTACTAACCACTAACAAATCACACTGGGCACAACTAGATAACAATGGACACAACTGAGTGGTACTAAACACTAACAAATCACACTGGACACAACTAGATAACAATGGACAGACCTGAGTGGTACTAACCACTAACAAATCACACTGGGCACAACTAGATAACAATGGACAGACCTGAGTGGTACTAAACACTAACAAATCACACTGGACACAATTAGATAACAATGGACACAACTGAGTGGTACTAAACACTAACAAATCACACTTGGCACAACTAGATAACAATGGACAGACCTGAGTGGTACTAAACATTAATGAATCGCATTGGACACAACTAGATAACAATGGACAGAACTGAGCCGTACTAAACGCTAATGAATCGCATTGAACACTTGATAACAATGGACAGAACTAAGTAACAATGGACAAACCTGGGCAGGAGTAAACACTAAGCTCACGCCGTGACATGGAGACAGAGTGACAGACAATTGGCTACCCCAAAGACTGAATGCAACAGATGCCAAGTATTGGTTGATGTGGTGAAGCAGCTTATGGTGCGGTACACACACCCAATTAGCTGACTAGGCTACACAGGAGGGGTGGTGCCGGTAAGAGGACAGGACAGAGAAACGGAAAAAAAAAATGACAGACGAACAGCATGAGGAGAAAACGGCATGCGATGAGAGAGAGAGAGAGAGAGAGAGAGAGAGAGAGAGAGAGTCTGAATTAATTATTAAATAATAACTTGGCGCCGCAATGACTTGGTCATATGGCGGCGAAAAAACGGTAAAATCTTCATACTCAAACGAAATCAATATCATTTTCAAGAATAAGTAACAAAGAAATGCTCTCTCTCCTTCCATACCTGTTGTGAAACCTCTGACGCAAGTCCCCTAAACTCGGACACTCGACCAGCAAGTGACGAACAGTAAGGGGAACCAAACAGCCATCACAATACGACTAAGTCCTGCAACACATTAGAAGCCCCTGTGTAAGCCGTGAGTGCCATTGTAAAAACCAGGCAACAGCCACCTCTTATCGCCGAGGCACTGGGGGGAGAACCCTCGGTGAAACCACCCTCTGAGAAATCTTCTTTAATTCATATTTAACAAGTGCATCCCACCAAAACTTCTCGGAAGGCGTCATACCGGAAGCAGAAGTGGGTAGGTGGCAGGGATTCGTCAAGAAGACGTGGCTTTAGCAAATGTATCCGGCCTCTCATTGCCCTCCACACCGCTGAATTAGGAAAAATAATTCAAGAACGACAAGTACCAGGGGATGAGCTGAAATAAAACATTCCGGGGCTAACAGAATACTCTGAGTCACTAAAAACCGTAAAAGGATCTTCTTCGTGTGCTTAAATCAGATTAAAAGCTAAAACATCAGTCAAATCTTCAGTAAAAATAGAGGCATCTAGAGGATGACTTCCTCCCCTCACAAAATATGGAAACACCACCCCAAACCCAACACAGTGGCTGATTTTAAACCATCTGTATATACTGAGACGGTGCCTGTATGACTGGATGGATGTTCCCACGATAATTAATGAAGAGCCCGGGAAGAGACTGAAGACTTAGTTCCCTCAAAAATCTCTGAAGACCTGCACCTCTGGAAGGAATTATGGAGTGATCCTTGGGAGGCTGACGGACAGACAGGCACTGCAGAGGGAAAAAGGTCCCGCCAAATCTGCTTGACCCTGTACCCAAAGGGATGTGGAGTGCGAAGAAGAGAATCATAATGTTGGAAAAATTACTGATCTGACACGAAATGAGTGAAAAGAGAAGGAAAGAAGAGGAACAGGTAGAAAAGCAAAGGAAGGAAAATTATTTGAAAAGGAAATAAACTAAATGACAGAGGGGAGGAAAATAAATTAATAAATGAAGACTGAAACGAACGAGGAAGCAAAGAAATGGGGAAGCAAGTGAATGGGAAGAATTAGGAAATTTAAGAAGCAGAAAATATGAATTGGAAACGAAAACTGGATGGAAAGGATAGGAATGGGGAACGAAATGAAAAGCAATGGCAATGCTGGGAAATAAGTGAAAGTGGTAGGAAAGGAAAGGTAGAATATGGCGAGGGGGAACAATACAAAGGGAATGGAGAGGAAAGAAATAATT
Organism: Coenobita brevimanus; assembly: GCF_032717465.1. Taxonomy (NCBI): domain Eukaryota; kingdom Metazoa; phylum Arthropoda; class Malacostraca; order Decapoda; family Coenobitidae; genus Coenobita; species Coenobita brevimanus. The sequence continues at coordinate 4,316,342 of NC_137037.1, forward strand.
CAGAACAAAAACAGGAGAGGATTGGGCAGAATGTTGAAAATGGCCGATGATCATATATACGAAGATTAATAAATATGCAGGCATAAAACATGGCATAAGAATTTCTGCTCTGTTCCACAATTTTCTACGTTCACTTAATTTCACTCCTTGATTTTCAGTAAAAGAAGCTGGCACGTAAGCATTTCGCAGGTCTGGAACTGCTTTATAGTTCACCTACTGGTGTGGCATCACTTCTTTGTTTCCGAGTCAGACCTCATTTCATCTACTAGGTGCAAATCACGAGTTGCAAAGACAACGACGACGATGACAATGAAGACGCCAAACATGCCTCGTGCGACGAAATGCATGCACAACCTACGAAGGTCTGGTACATTCTACCAGCATTCATTTGAATAATCCGTCACAATATGGTTTTCGAACTCATAGTTCTGGGCAAACGCAAATCGTGAGACGAACGATAACGACTACAAAGCCATTACGACTCCTATTCTGGACAGTTATATTGTGATAAATTAGAAGACACACTGACCTGGACGTTAACACAGGTTGCAAGCAGACAAAATCAGGTTAGTCGTACCATAAGATGTTTTGTTGACAACTGCATTAATATACAACAACCCTGGTACACGAGACGTAAATGCGATAATAACAGAACAAAACCCATTGTTTTTTGGCACATCTGGCATCATTGGTGTCTCATTCCACTGGATCAGTAATACCACGTGGACAAATCTCCTCACACGCCATACCCTAGATAGGTAATCTTGATTTTGTTACTATATTAGGTAACGTGGGGTCTGACGGACCCCAAGGAAAAAAAAAAACAAAAAAACTTCCATTTGAGATATTTCAAAATGCTTCAATACACAAATAATTCAACCCCTTATCTTTAAATAGGGCCAGAAAAAATAAAGTTTAATTGAAAAAATATTTTTTTTTAAAGTTTATACAAAAATGGTTAAATTTTAGGTATATAAATTTTAAAATTAAATCTTGCAAATTGATAAATAATATCATGATTCCTTGGGTGGCCTGCAGTAGACCGATGTTGGGACCTTCTGTATACAAAAGGAGAAAGACAGCAAATTAAAATAAAAAAATCACAAGAGGGCTCAACTGAGGTTACATTATAGGTAATCTGGGGTCTAACATACCCCAATGGCTCTATAGAGCAAAATCAGAGCCAGGTACAGCTATGACCCCATCATCCCCATGAAGAGCATCACTAGGCAGGAAGGTAATGAGACGGACAGATCTGTAGACCTTATGCTCATATTTTTAAAAATTAAATTTCGGGGACTGGGGTTTCTGAGACCCCACATTACCTATCTAGGGTTAGGTTAGCCACTGTCTGGACAGCTTTATCAGGATCCAACTGTAAAAGATTTACTGCTAATTAGGGAAACTAGTATACGGAATCAATGTATTCCTAACTACTGTTGGCGTTGAGCTGGAAGCTGTTAGGTGGGCAGTACCAGATTCCGCCAATAATTTACCATAAATGCGGCAATCGCATCAACCTCGTTATGGTTGGTTTCAATAATATGAGTAGCCTATGGTACCTAAATGAAGTAAACTCTTCATAGCTGAATCTCTAACACTGGTGAAGATATACAGTATATTTCTCAAATTCTGTCCATCATAACACAATCTTACAAGAAAATTTAACCAATACTTTTTACAAGAATGGCGAGAATACAACATTCAAGATACGTGGAAGGGTGGGGAGTGGGGAAATTTGTATGTGATATAGCCGGCAATTGGTGTCTCAGGAGCGTAACTAAAATCGTGTACTCCTCGTAAACTTTGCACCAAACATACCCACCTCCCTCCGGTACTATACTCCACCACATCTCCACCAGCCACGTCTATGTCTTTAGCTCCACCCGCATCGCCAGCGAGTGAAGGATATGCAGACGAGCCTGAAGACACAGACATGACTTGATGGAGACGTAGAGCAGAACAGCAACAGAGATGGGGATGTTAAGTGCAAAGTTAACAAGGTTCTTAAAATTTAAGTACGTACCTGAGGCATCAAAAAATTTAGAGAACTGTTGTCGTCCTTATCCATTCAAACCCAGTATTTTAAATGTTTTATACTTCTTACCGCCCGACGATTACAATAAGCTCCATGAAAACACCAAATGTCTATGGGTTTAAGCTTATTTCACTTCACATCTTTTACAGCAGAAGGGTTTTCTTTCCCTTTTTTTTCCCTGATGTGAACCTACTCTGGCGGTAGCAAGAATTAAAAAATGTCTAGGCAGTGATAAGATTAATATAGGCTAAATTGCTTCCTACCCTTTCAGCCTGACAGAGGTCTTCCCTGAATTTGATAAAATGGTTCGGGGGAAGAAAGAATACTAAACACAAGCGCGCTGGTGGATCGAGTATTTTTGTCGTGCCGGCCAAACCATCAAAGGTACAGTGGTAATGGCGTACGGCTTAGTTACCAATAAATTAATCCAGTGATCATTGATTGTTACTTCAGATCTATTCAAGTGGCGTGGTGTGTGTGTGTGTGTGTGTGTGTGTGTGTGTGTGTGTGTGTGTGTGTGTGTGTGTGTGTGTGTGTTTCAGAGTAATCACAGCAGCCAAAATGTTAAAAATAATCTATCGTTATATCTAGTTTCCTATATTAACTTCAGGCGGGCTAACATACATCCTAAAAAGGGGTAAAATATATATATATATATATATATATATATATATATATATATATATATATATATATATATATATATATATATGCTGTTCAATTCTCTTGATGTTATAAAATCACTTGGACAAGGACATTCTGGCTCACACTGCAGTATTTTACGTGGCTGAGGGAAATCATAGTCGTCACAAGGTAACAAGCTCTCATGGATCGCGTGCGATTCTACACTTATTTTATGCAGACCTAAACGACAGAATTTTCTTCAGCAGTTGTCTATCTACCTATCCATCTTTCTCCTGTTTATATCCAGATGCCTAAAACCCGGGAGGGATCGGCACAAACAAACTGACTGACCCTATATCCCCTGTAGTCAGGCTGCCCTTTCTCCAACTCATACCACCCTCATTAATTTACCTCTCCATCCCATCCCTCCATCTCATTTTTGGTCTCCGCATCCCCCTGTCCCCCTCCGCCTCACTCATGCACACTGCCGTAATCCAAGCACAAGGGTAAAAAGTATGATGGAAATGTAGTGTCCAGGATCTATTCTGTTAATGCTAATACCAAGGATTTATTAGGACGTGAGAGACACACATACAACGGTACACATAAACAGTGCGCAAACTCTCTCTCTCTCTCTTTCTGTGTGTGTGTGTGTGTGTGTGTGTGTGTGTGTGTGTGTGTGTGTAATTCACCGGGTCATTCACCGGGTCGGTCAGGATCACTTGATGGTCGTGATCGTCAGCTTTTACCCTCCCGGAAGGGAGCTGAGAGCTCATATAGTCCGATCTAAGGGCAAGGCTGTGACCTTCACACACGCACACACCCGTCCCCTTGCTCAAGGGGGAGTGTAACCACCCACTTCGTCAGTGAAACTTTTCGCAACCTGAGCGAGGCGCGAACTCCCGTCCACCAGTTGGCAAGCGAGAACGTTACCACTGCACCAGCGAGCGGTGTGTGTGTGTGTGTGTGTGTGTGTGTGTGTGTGTGTGTGTGTGTGTGTGTGTGTGTGTGTGTGTGTGTGTGTGTGTGTGTGTGTGTGTGTGTTCGCGCGCGCGCAGAGAGGGGATTTCCAAAAGGCAGAATGAATGAACAGAGAGGCAAGAGAGGATAGAAAGGTAAGAGGAGTTAGAAAAGGAGAAGAGGAGAGGGGGCAGAAAATAAAAGGGAAGGGGGAATGGAAGCAGAATGGAAGATGGGAAGTGGTGAAGGCAGGTGAAAGGAGGGTAGGCAGAAAGGGAGTAAAAAGAAGGTAGGAAGCAGAAAATTATATACCAAGGAAAAGGACTGAAATTTTGGAGAAAGGAGGTGAAAAAGTAAGTACGGGTTGTAAAGAGGCAAAGGGATAGGCGGGCAGGGAGCAGAAGTGCATCCACACGCATGAACGGGTAAGGGAAAGCAACCTGATCCAGCCAACCTACGGGGAAACGCTGGCGGAAGTCAACACCAACTCTTAAAACTTCGTAATTACCGCTTCAGAGTAAACTTGGTAAAAGGAAGTGGCAGAGTGTAGGGGGTGAGGGGGGTTGGCTAAGTGTGGTGGTGGTGGTGGTGGTGAGAGGGGAGGGGACCAAATGTAGTTAATAGGTGCATCAAAGAATTGCTTGTGGCTCTGTGGTTCAGTAGTAGTAGGTCATTTAATATAATTTTAGACCGTAATTATGTTATGGAAAAGTGGTGTCTGACTTTTAGGGACAGGATAACTAAATATAAAGTGGAAAAGTGTAGGAAGAAATATATACTGGAAGTGCGGTGGTGTGGTATGCAACGTTTGTGGTGCGTGTCTGGTTTGCGTTTTTGTGGCAGTTGGTGGTGTGCCATCAGTTGGGATAAATTTTTTGTTTAGGAAAATACCAGAAGTGTGGAATACTTGGAGAAGATTGGTGGTGTGTGTTCATATGTGGAGTTGCCTGTTCTGGGTTGGTGGTGTGTGTTGCATGTGGAGTTGCCTGTTCTGGGTTGGTGGTGTGTGTTGCATGTGGAGTTGCCTGTTCTGGGTTGGTGGTGTGTGTTACATGAGGAGTTGCCTGTTCTGGGCTGGTGGTGTGTGTTGCATGTAGAGTGGTTCTGGGTTGGTGGTGTGTGTTGCATGTGGAGTTGCCTGTTCTGGGTTGGTGGTGTGTGTTGCATGTAGAGTGGTTCTGGGCTGGTGGTGTGTGCTGCATGTATGTTGCATGTGAAGTTGCCTGTTCCGGGTTGGTGGAGTGTGTTGCATGTGGTGTTGCCTGTTCTGGGTTAGTGGTGTGTGTTGCATGTGAAGTTGCCTGTTCTGGGTTGGTGGTGTGTGTTGCATGTGGAGTTGCCTGTTCTATGTTGGTGGTGTGGCATTACCTGGGATGGTTTTGGAGTAAGTGATGGGAGTGCTGGTATGATGGGTGGTGTGGGATGCTTGAGTTTTAGTAACACAGTAGGTATGTTTTTATCTGACAACGATCCGTAACCTTTGTCCGATCAGTTGATGACCAGCTGTAGCCAGACTGGACGGATGACCTGACTAGTATCCAAGGAGACTCATTCCTACCTTACTGTAAACTACGGCTAGTAGAATTTGATACAAAGACTTAATAGTCATGTTGTAAGTGACCCAGTCCGTCAAATGAAAACACACCAATTATATTCTGTCGTATGGAATTACTTTGGACAACTTAGCTATTTGTGTTGTTGATAACAGCTTAAGGGTAAAATAATTGGAGATAAATGGTGTAGGTTGCATGTGGAATGGGCAATTTGATCTTGGGATGCTTGAGTTGGTGTGTGGGATTATTTGGAATGGTTGTAGGAAACAGTTGATGGCTGTTGGTTATGGCTGTGGAAAAATAAGGAAGGAAGTGACTGAAACCTACTGATATACGGTGGGGTTCGTGTGCCAGACAGATGTGTGTGTAGGTGGGTGGCTGTGGAAAAGTGTCTGGATTATTGTTTGATGCTTGGTGGTGTTAGATAAGATCCGTGTACTATGCGGATGTGTGTGCTGGTAGCGTGGGATAGTTGTGGCAATTACTAGTTGAAGTTTGGTGGAGTTACTGTGACAGATAGTGTGGTAGACTGGTAAGCTGAGTGGCGTGGTACTGAATGATGGTGGTTTGGAAGACTGAGTGGCATGTAATGAACGTTCTGTGATGGCTATGTGCGGCGACGTGGCCTTAACTGTTATACATACTGTACAGTGGCACTGATCGGTAGAATGACAAGTAGATAGAAAACCTCAAATCAAAGGTGGGTGTTCTTCATTAGAAAACTAACAGTAAAAATTCTCTACACACATAACTGCGATGAGTGAGAGACAGGTAGTGTAAGTGACAAACAAACGGAAAGACAGAAAGAGACAGGCACACAGACAGATAAATAGGGATAAATGGACAATGATAATGACTGACAGATGGAACAGACAGATAGACAGATAAAACAGGGAGGGAGGAAGATGAGTTTATACTTGAACCCTGTGATTCTTTCTATTCCTGTCCTCCTTTCCTCCTATGGTACTCTACGTTTCTAATCCTAATCCTTCCTTCCTTCCTCTCTTCCTTCATTGCCTCCTTTTCCTCCTCTCAACCGGTATTCTTTCCCCTGCCTCACTTCCCATCCTGTCATTTTCTGTCAATTCTTATCCTCTTTTCTTCCCCTCTGCGTACTTTTTCAGTCCCAGCTTTACCTCCCTCTCTCCCTCCTTGCCTGCCCGCTGAAATGTTAACTCTCTCTCCCTTCCTCCTTTCTCTTATTTCTCTGGTTTCCTCTCTTTCTCTCTCTCACTCTCTCTCTCTTCCTTCGAAACCGCCTCTAACCCAACCCTGTCTTCCTCTCCAACCACTAATACACCCACCCACCCCTGTCCCCTTATACTCGTTCACCATGTCCTCCCCTCCGCTCCTTTCCCCCCCCCCCTCTTTGACACTTTTCCCTAACACACCTGTCCCCTGTAATTAACCTGCCGCCCCTGATACTGTTCACTCTAATTTTGTCCCGTCGACAACTAACAAGTTCAGGCATTTACTGTTTGTATATAAAAATGTGCATCATTAAACGCACTGGGCTCCAGCAGCTAAATTCTGCCTGGTTGTGTGAAGCTTTATCAGTGAATTTGCTCGGATACAATTAATTACGACTTTACTGAATATAAAAGAAAATTAAAATCCACATGTTCTGACAACCATGAGACAATTATATTAATTTCAGGAAGAAGCTCTAGTAGTAAAGAGGATAGATAGACGAACCTGAAGATACAGACATGACGTGCAGGAGACGTGATGCAGAACAGTGCCAGAGGTGGGGACGTTTGGTGCAAAGTTAACAAGGTTAATACGTTTTAAGTTCGTCCCTGAAGCATAAGGGGAAAAAAAATAGAGAACTGTTGTCGTCTTTATCCACTCAAAACCCCAGTATCATAAATGTTTTTACTTCCTACCGCCCGACGATTACATTCACCTGTATGAAAACAAATATCAATACTGTAAGTTAGTTTTCTTTTCTTCATTTTCTGACATGAACATACTCTGGAAGTGCTAAGAATAACACGAAAAAAATCAAGGTAGTGAAAGGGTTAATATAAACTGCTTCCAACCCTTTCAACCTGACAGAGGTCTTTCCTGAGTTTGATAAAATGGTTTTGGGGTAGAAAGACTACTAAAGACAAGAGGGACAATATCAGGAACATGAGGAAACGACGAGGAAAGAAGAAAGAATAATAATGCGGGAAGCAGGAGGTAATGGACAGTAAAAGGGGAAACAAAATGACGCAAAAAGATGATAAGAGAAAATACGAGACAAAGGAGATAAAAGTAAAAGGTGTGTCAACGTGGAAGTGAAGAGATTCCTTTTTCTTGGTTTTACCGCATTTCGCGGAAGATGGCAAGAAAATAAAGATGACAACTAAATAAAGGAGAACGGGCAAGACAGAGGTGGTTACAGAGATTCGAAATGAAGAAGGGAGAGAGGAAGAAGCACAAAAGAGAGAGACTATCAAATAAAAGGAAAGAGCAGGGGGAAAATTGAGGAAGGAAAATGTGGGAGTCAAGAAGATAAGTAGAAGCGCGAGGAAGAGGAGGAATGATAAATGGGAAAAAGGGAAAAGGAGTGGGTGGAATTAAATGGGTAATGAAGGAGAGAGGAAATGATATAAAGAAAAAACGAGACAAGACGAAAGGATGATTCAAAAAGCTAATATGTAAATGGGTTGGCCAGGTAAGTTGTCTAGTAAATTTTTTGTTTCTGTATTATATTTTGCTAAGCAGTATGAAAAGAAAAAACGCGAAAAACACGAAGGAGGCAAAGGAACACAACAGGGGTTTTGCGAAGTACTATACAAGAGGTAAACAAGGAAAAAAATATGGGAACACAGAAGGCAACAGAGTTCAAAGACAGAGGGTAGTGCAGGGACTGAAAGAGTGATTCCTTATCGTGGTTAAATATTATTCCTGTGAGGCAACAAAAAGGTAATAGTAGTGGGACAAAAAAGAAAGCCAACATACGTGACGTTGTTAGAAAAAGGGAGGCATACGGCAGAAAAGAAAGAGAGGAAAAGAGTGGGGAAAGGGTAGGAAAAAGGAAAGACATGAGATAAGGGACACTCGAAAAGCTCAAAGGTGAATGAAGGGTCAAGACGAGTGATTCATTTTTCTTGGTTGTGCTATGCTTCCTGGGAGCCAGAGATAGAGATAGGAAAAGGATAACAAGGGAAGATAGAAAACAGAAGAAAATGAGATATGCAGATGTTACTTCCGTGCTTACAAAGGCTGGGTGGGGTGGGGCGAAATGACATAAAAGGAAGGGGGAAAAAAAGAAAAGCGAGGAGAATGGAGAAAGAAGGGGAGAGAAGAGAAAGACAACTTGAGATGAAGATACAGAAGAGGAAGGGGGAAAAGAGGTGAGACAGATGCTAAGAGAGGTAAAAAAAAAAAAGGCAAAAAGGCAGCTGGAGGCATAAGACGAGATATTCCTCTCTGGCGTTTGTTTTATATTTCTTGTGTGGGTTTGGTGCCCTCAGGTGGCCGCCAGGTAGGGCTAACACGGATACCTGATAAGGGGGTCAGACGCGACAGGGAAGGGGATGAGGGGAGAATAAGGATAGGAAGGAGGGGAAGATGAAAGGAAGAGAAGAAAAGGTGATGGACTGAGAAGAGGGGGAGGTGGGGGGAGAAGGTGACTAGAGGGGTTAGATGAGAGGAAGAAAAGGTGAAGTTAGGGAAGCAGAGGTAGTGTGGGGTGAAGGTGAAGGAATAGAGAGAAGGGGAGATGAGGGGAAATGATGAAGGAATGGAGAGAGGAGAAATCGACGAAGGCAAGGGTGAGGAGATAAAGAGCAGAAGAGAGATGGGTTAGAGAGTGGTGCGGCTTGAGAAGGAAAGGTAGGGAGGCCGGAGAAGGGATAAGGATATTTACATCATAGATACTCGTGTATGTATTGTTGTGTCTTCACTTCAGAGGCCGTTCCTTAGCAGTTTAATACAAAGTATTAAAAAAAACTATGCACCGGTATATACAGTTAGGCTACACCTTTAGGCATAAGGGCTTTAGTACAATCCATTGTAATCTTAATTCTTCGACCTTTATGTAACACATATGCTTTGTATATAAGAAGAAGGGAGGGGGCGGGGCAAAGACTGAGGGGTGAAAGGAAAATAAAGGGGAGATGAGAGCACGAAATGAAGAAGGAATGGAGGGAGAAAAGGAGAAGGTGTCCCGAAAGAATATAATGAGAGAGAGAGAGAGAGAGAGAGAGAGAGAGAGAGAGAGAGAGAGAGAGAGAGAACATGGCTGACATTAGACATTATACAAAACTTGCGGGATGAAGGGAACACTGACAGAAGGATGCAGGATAGATGTGCGATGGTCAAATATGTAAGAGCGAATGAAGAATGAAGTGGTATTATGGAAGAGGAAGGCAGAGTGGAAGGGAGGATGTGAGGTATTACGGCTTTAGGAAGATATGAAAGAGACCGATATTGGGAGGAAGAAGGAAAAGGGAAAGGAGTTGGAGAAAAGATTAGGGACAACAAAAGTAAATGAAAACAAAAATAGGAAAAGTAATGGGTGAGGAAAGGGTGGGATGGAAAAGAACATGCGTTGAAGAACGAGAGACAAAGGGAAGGTAAAAATGGGAGAACAGGGGAGACGGATAGAGCAGAGGGAAAGAGGAGACAGTGAAGAGACGGCGGAAGAGAGGAGAAAGCAGGAGAGAAGAGAAAGGGGGAGAAATAGGGAAGGCAGAAGAGGAGGAAAAGAGAAAAAGGATGAGGAGGAGGAGGAAGGAAGCACGAAAGTGGAAAGGATAAGGGAAGAGAGAAGGGGAGAAGGAGAGCGAAGGGAAGAAGGAAAGCGAAACAGGGAAGGGAGAGGAGAGAGTAAGGTGGGATAAAAGGACGTGAGAATGGAAAACGGAGGAAGAGGGAAGGGGGCTAAGGAGAGAGGAGAGAATGAAGATAGGAGAGGAGGAAAGATAAAGTCATGAAAGATGGAAATGGGGAGACGATGTAGAGAGAGGAAAGACGAGAGGAAAAATGAAGGAGAATGCAAAGGGGAAGGGAAGCAGGGAGAGAACTGTGGGTAACTTATTGGGAGAGGGAGATAAAAATGCGGAGAGTGGGAGGGAGAGGAAGTTAAGAGAAAGGCAGATAGACAGAACGGATGCCACCTTCCAAAAAATATGAGAAGTGGGCGAAGGGTTCATTTGTGTGTGTGTGTGTGTGTGTGTGTGTGTGTGTGTGTGTGTGTGTGTGTGTGTGTGTGTGTGTAAAAGAGTCTGCAGGATGAAATCATTACCTGCGGCAGTGGAAACTAATCTTTCAGCCAATGGTGAGACTAAGAGATCTAAAGTTAACTGCAAGATATTTATTCCGGGATCCTGTGAATGGTATACTCTTCAGCCTGGGGTGGGGCCTGCACACACGAGGCACATGGCGGCAGGTCTACATACCATACACGTCCAAACTGGCTCAATCGGTAGAGAGTTGGTCTGCCGTCCTGACGGACCCAGGTTCAAATCCCGCTGGGGCAGGGAACAGTTTAAGGATTTGAATTTCATAAATATCAGACTTTACTGATCTACCAGTAGACCCGCCGACATGTCGTAAAAATACCCCCGCTAATACCAATACACCAGTCCTGTATGAGACAGCCCTAGCATGTATTCAATATGGACGGTGGGTGTTAGCGCCGAAGTGGTGACATGTAAAGGTGTACGGTACGTAGGAGGACTACTGGGCCTTGAAAGCAGGCTGTGAAGCCTATGCCCAGAGTCGCTCACATAAAAAAAAAAAAAAAAACTGTATTATACGGGTCCTGAAGGCCAACTGATCCACAGAGACAAGTAACACCACTTTCTGTCAACGAAGCAGTCACTCGCTGCCACCCAGTGCTTAACGTACGGTGAAGAGCTTTTTAATGAAGCTGCAGAAATACAGCTAAAACTAGAATAACCGTGTTTATGAGTGAAAAGTCTGTGTTGTGCTCGGGGGGGAAAAAGTTAAAACTGATTTTACCATGTAATCTTTACCTCTGACCTACTGTTCTCAAAAGTGAGGTCAATCCCTTAGCTGATCCTAAACCCAAACTATCGGGTTATTTTGTTAACACACACACACACACACACACTCACGTGTGCTCACCAAGCAAACCAATACAGCAACAACACAACTGTGCACCAGGGGTGTAAATATATGAGAGAGAGAGAGAGAGAGAGAGAGAGAGAGACTATTTCATACTTTCGCGATATAGTAAAAAAATGTGAAAGGGAAAAAAACATCAGAAAGCAAGCCGGAAAAAAGTAAAGAAATATTGAAATTTGATCCAAGTCTCCCAAACTGAGGGAGCAATAACGGGCGAGAGCGATATCGTGTGGTGTGGCGTGTCACAAGTTATCGCTCAGGCTGCCAGATTCTGGAGTAAGGAAGTGAGGCACAAAGGTGTCATAATTCATGGTATGGGGAACAACAACATGAGATGTTTAGTGAGAGGGGTGGGGAGGTTTCGTTCTCTCTCTCTCTCTTTCCATCTCAGAAAATACTCGTATGTAAGCTACATAAAACTAGCTGGAGTTAGTGACAATATACAATAAGTCATTGACCTGAAGAGGTTGAAGTTAATGTCACCCAACTAAATGGCGGTGTAATAGTGCCATAAAAAATAAAAATGCTCTACTGAGAGAGAGAGAGAGAGAGAGAGAGAGAGAGAGAGAGAGAGAGAGAGAGAGAGAGAGAGTGAGAGTGAGAGACAGACAGACAGACAGACAGACAGACGAGACAGACAGACAGACAGACAGACAGACGAGACAGACAGACAGACAGACAGACAGAGAAATTACTAAACCCCAAGCTTAAAGAGGTCAAATTTCAATAATTACACACACACACACACACACACAGCCATTATTATCTCAGTCAGTGGGTTCATCCTCTCACTGTCTTGCTCATCACCTTTGCCATTATCGTCCAAAGATTCCATCGTCACCACCTCACGGCCATCTCTCCCTATCTACACATTCCATTATCTTACACAATCTTCAGGCACTGCAGAGTCGTAATTTGCTTCCCTTTATCCTTTTTCACCCCTCACTTGTGCCTTTAAACGATGACACTCTCCTCTCTCTTGCGTGTTATCTAAACCTCTTATATACTCTGTCTCCCTCCTACCTCTGCACTTTGCTCTCTTATTGCACCCTTTTCAGTATTCCCACATCTATTTTTCATAACCCTTCTATATCTCTTTCCACATTCTCTCTCCCTTCACCTCGCCTCTCTATTCCTACATCAGTCACCCATCTCTACTCTCCTCAACTACGCTGTCTCCTCTACCCGCTATTTTCCTTCCATACCAACCCCTTACTCTCCTTCACACTCCCTTTCCCCTATATTCTCTCTCGCCGAATTCTCATCTTCTCCTTCCACGCCTGACTCTCCTCTCTTCTTCATTCCTCTTCTCTCCTCCCATCTCATAGTCTCTCTCGCCGAATTCTCCTCTTCTTCTTCCACGCCTCACTCGCCTCTCTTCTTCTCTGCTGTCTTGATATCATAAACTTTCTCCTTTCCTTTTCATTTTGGAGTTGGACAGTTCACAGCATAGCTAACTTTTTCTTGCCGACTTCGGCTTGAGGGACTGACGTGAACATATAAACCACAGTCATCGTCTCTTCTGCAACAAACAGCGTTGAAAAGAGAATTGTCTAAAACTAAATGTTTTTCTTTATACTCTTGTTCCTTTGTACTCCCTCTCCTCCTCCCCTTTTCATTCCTCCCTCCTTCTGGCTTTCTCTCTCTCCCCCTCCTCACACGCCCAAACGAATAATCTTTTCTCTCCCCGCCCAATCTTTTTCCCTATTCTAACGTGTCGCTCTCTACGTCCACTCCTTCCCATTCACTCTACTTTCACTTCTTATCAACTTCCAGATTCCTATTCCCCAACCCACCCACCCTCTCTCTCTCTCTCTCTCTCTCTCTCTCCCATCCACTTCCTTACTCTGCCGACCCACTCTACCCACACACTTCCCTCCCATTCCTCACTCACTGCCCACCCATTTCACACTCAGTCTTCCCACAAACTCTCCACCCAATCCACCCGCATGCTTTCCTCCTCTCCCCATCCATTCCCCAATCTTCTTTCTTCTTCCCACTCACTTTCTTACTCACTCTCTTCTCCCCGCCCACTCCATCCTCCCAAAATCAACCTAGCCCCCCCTCACCCTCATCCAAGGGCCGCCTTATGAGCTCCGCCACTGCTGTTAATGAGAAAAGATGGGAAAACTGTCCTCCAATTACTGAAGTCTTTGTTGCGCTCTTTACCCCAAGTCCTGCCTCCAAAACTTTACTGCCTCTCTCTCTGCCTGTCGTGTTTCTGTCTCTGTCGGTCTGTCTGTCTGTCTTGCTATCTGTCTGACTGTACTGTCACTATATTTTATATCTAGCTGTCTAGTACTGACTCTCAGTACTGTCACCTTACTTTATATATGGCTGTCTACCTCAGTCATGTCACTCGTCACTTTCATTTCTCTTCAATGGTTCCCTCATTCATACGTCACTCATCTGTACCCCTCTGTCTCCTGCACCTCATCTCTCACCGTGCTGCCTCGCCTTTTCACCTCCCTGTCATGAACTGTTACCATCCTTACCAGACAATGGACTCAATTATATGAATCACGGACCAGAACGGATGCAGAAACAAGGAAAGCACAAAGACAAAGAGAACTATTAACAGTGTACCCGGTCAAATGTGTCATGCATCCAATTCACTTCTAGTTCAAGCCATTGGTATTTTCGGTTCAGGTTCACAGGTGAAATGATCCATTCATAAATAGGCTTCACAATGCCTGAGAGATGGAGTCTGGTAAGTTAAGATAGTTTTGAAGCCCTTGTTACGTACATGTATACTTCTTTATTTTATTTACGTAACTTCAACGATTAGCTTTTTACACATTCACTCCTTAATTCTAGTCATTTTCATTTTCGACATCCACGCCTCATCCTACACCTAAACATACTCATACACACACCTTTCACCATCCAAAGCATATCCATTCACTGTAACATACCATTTAAGCAAATTCTCACCGACTCTTTGAACAACCCAACTTCTTACTCGAATTGTGTTAAAAATCATATATTCTTTTCTTCTTTTTCAACACTGGAACCCACATGTACTTCTTAACACCCATTTTTTACTGCTCTCACTACCCTACCGTACGTTAATGTGGATACTAATACATCTATTAGCCTATAAGCAGTACTCTTGCAGACACTATACTCAGTCCTTTGCTCTGTACCAAGGCCTTCAAAGCACCATTCACCCTAATTTCTTAAGCAACTCCACTCCCAAATATTTTTACACTTCAAAGCACCATTCACCCTAATTTCTAAAGCAACTCCATTCCCAAATATTTTTACACTTCAAAGCACCATTCACCCTAATTTCTTAAGCAACTCCACTCCCAAATATTTTTACACTTCAAAGCACCATTCACCTTAATTTCTTAAGCAACTCCACTCCCAAATATTTTTACACTTCAAAGCACCATTCACCCTAATTTCTTAAGCAACTCCACTCCCAAATATTTTTACACTGACTTCCCTTTTGTATCAATGCATCCAGGTACTTAAAATTTTCCATCAGTTCAAGTCTTTGTTCACCAATGCATCACACCGTAAGTCACCTTATCTATAACCCTAACTTCAATACATGTCCAATCAACTTTCAGACCTCGTCACTCACTCACAAAACTTAATCAGTCCGCAAAATACCGTTCATTGTTAGCCATGCAGCAACATCTGCATGAATCACATAAGAAATATTCCATCTCTCACTATTCGTAATCTTCATTCCCGTCATCAAAACTCCTGCTTTTCTTTCCCTTGTAACTCCGCCCATCACTAATCCTTGTTTCACTCAACTACTGGCACTGAACTGCTCACTCAAACCTCCTACCAGTCTAACGCATACTTCACTATCATTAAATAATAATAATAATAACAGTCAGGAACTATGCCTCTACATCATCCAATGCACTGTATAAAATGTTTCCAAATACCTTACCGTTAATTCTGTCTTACACTTTTTCAGAATCGTAAATGGATTTTTTTTTTTTTTAGTCATAGTCACAATCTTTCTCGACAATTTGTGTTACTACTATGAAGAATGACAACTTCGGCTATCAAAATTCCAAACCTGCATTATGTCTCGTCTATAAACAGTATATAACAGCAAGGGTCTTTTTTCTGTTGTGTGTGCAACAGACCCAATTGCAAGCTTCAGTAACTATATAAATATACCAATCAATCAATCAATCATTTCCTGTAGCACCCTCGGGGATGCATAGGGCCTCGATGAACTCACACCACCACATCCTATCTTGTGCTAACTCCTCAAGATCTCCCCAACACTCATCTCCAGCTTCCCGTCTCATTGTCCTCACCCACGTCTCTTTTGGCCTTCCTCTACCTCTCCTACCAAGTGCCACCCACCCTGGTGTACCTCGTCCTATTCCCTGTCTCCTATACACATGTCCTAGCCACTTCCATCGTGAGAACCTAACATTCATCGACCGGCTGCACTCCCGTTATTTCTCTAATTCTACTATTTGGTATCCTTTCCCACCACTTAACTCCTAATATTCTTCTAAGTGCTTTGTTTTCAAACACCAAGAATTTATTTTCCATAGTCACTGTGCTGTACCAAGACTCGTGTCCATAAATTAAGATACTCCTAACCATTACCTTATAAAGTTTGATTTTCGTATGCACAGAAAAATTGTTATTATTCCAAATATTTTTAAGCATTCCCACTGCCTGATTAGCCTTCTTTAACCTTTCCTCGAATTCAAAGTTCAAAGAACCATCCTTGGCTAAATAAGTACCTAAATATTTAAACCTATCAACTTGCTTTACAACCATACCTCCAATTACACATTCCTGCGCATTTTCCATATTCATATTGATTATTTCAGTTTTTCCACAATTAATAACCAAACCCACCTTGCGACCTTCACTCACCAAACAGTCCAACACTCTCTGCATCTCTTCTGGCCCATCACAAATCAAAACTATATCATCTGCATAATCTAAATCCAAAAGTTTCCTGTTCTCTCCCCAAAGTATACCTGCACCGGTTTCTGTTCCAACGCGTTTCATAATGTAATCAATGACCAATATAAATAGTAAAGGCGATAGAACACCACCTTGAATTACTCCGGACTTGACTTCAAACGAATCACTCAGACAACCATCAACCATCACTTTACAAAATGTGTCCTCATGCATGTTCATGATGACCCTCACAAACTCTTCTGGTATTCCATAATGTCTCATGATCTTCCCCATAGTCTCTCTCGAAACACTATCAAAAGCCTTTTCAAAATCAACAAAACAAAGACTTAACGGTACTCTCATTTCATTAACTTGCTGCATCAAATGCCTAACTATAAAGATCTGATCATTGCAACCACGTCCCTTTCTAAAACCAGCCTGTTCATCCCTCAGAATACCCTCAACCACCGGCTCCAACCTATTTAACAACACTCTATTGAAAACTTTCAAAGCTATCGGTGACAAAGAGATTCCCCTCCAATTACCACATTCACTCAGGTCTCCCTTCTTCGGAACCTTAACAATTACACCATTCTTCCAAACTGATGGTAGTAACCCCGTCACCCATATCTTATTGAATAGCTTGGTCAAGATCATTATTAATCTATCCCCCTCCACTTTAAACATTTCCGGAAATAAACCATCCTCCCCTGGTGCCTTACGAGTATTATTCTTTTACTGTTTTACTGCTTTCTCCACTTCTGCAAGCCTCAACTCTCCTGTTTCTATATTTAAATCTTCCTGAGCAGACGGTATATCCTCTTCTGGTGGTATTGGTCTATTAAGAACTGTCTCAAAATGCTCTTTCCATCTATTTTTAATATCTCCATCTTTGGTCAATAAATTTCCTTCCCTGTCTCTAACTGGTATTTCCTTGCGTTTACCTGCATTACCACTCAGTTCTCTAATCGATTCATATGCTATTCTTTGACTCTGTCCATCATTTTTGTTTATTAAGATTTCAGTCTCTGCAACCTTTTCATCCACACATCTTCTTTTATCTCTCCTAGCTAACCTTCTTACTTCTGAATTCAAACTCCAGTACGCAGCTCTTGCTAATTCAATCTCTCGTTCATCAACGCATTGCATCTCACTCCTCAATTTAGCCTCACCTCTTTTTTTATCATATCCCACGTTTCCTCTGATATCCATTTCTTTCTCCTGAATCTATGTCTCCTTCCAATCGTACATTCAGCAGTCTCATGCAAAACTCTGTTCACATCCTCCCACATCTCATCTACACTTCTCTCCCAATCTTCCAACGTTTCCAACACCAAAAACCTATTTCTGCATTCTAATCTGAATTCCTCCTTTTCTTCTCCTTCCCTTCTAAGCTTAACAATATCGTATCTACCAACACCAGATTTTTCCTTCTTCTGATTTTTAAGTTTAAACCTTATTTTTGCAATGCTGAGTTGATGGTCACTACCAATATCCACTCCCCGTTTAAAATGAACATCTAGCAGAGAACTTCTATGCCTCCTACTGATAGCGATGTGATCAATCTGATTTTTATATTTTCCACACGGCGACACCCAAGTTGTCTTGTGTATATTACAATGCTGAAAGAGTGTGCCTCCGATGACTAAGTCATTTGCTAGACAGAAGCTTCCAAACCTCACTCCGTTTTCACTCATCCTACTACCAACTCCCATCTTACCCATACATGCCTTAAATCCCTCATTTGAACAGCCCATTACTGCATTAAAGTCTCCAACGCAGATCAAAACATCATGTCTAGGTACCCTTCCTACTCCTTCTTGCAACTTTTCATAAAATGTGTCTTTCCTTTCATCGAGTGCATCAATAGTAGGTGCATAACACACAAACAGACTGATGTTGCCATGATTTGATTTAAACCGTGCGTATAACAATCGCTCATCTATAGGATCCCACTCACATAAAGCCTTATTTGCCTTACAACCCAGCAACAATCCTACTCCCTGATAATGCATTCCATCCTGTCGGCCAGATATCAATAAACGTATACCATCCTCCAGATCCAACTTATCCACTCCAGTTAATCTAGTTTCTGTCAGAGCACAAATATCAAGTCCGTAATTTTGAAAACCTTCACTAACTCGTCGATTTTACCGTCATGATTTAGCGTTCTCACATTCCAGTTACCAATTTTAATTGTATTTTTTGCATTAACAAAGGAATTAGACTGTAACTGAGGCAACCGTGAGATTCTTAGCATCCCCTGCCCATTTAAGGGCTGCACGGGACTGGGGGCCATTATTGTTCTTTCAGAGTCCATCAAGGTTTCTTTGGCTAACTTCCTGAACACCTCACCATTGTGTTGCAGTCGCAGTAGGCAGCTAACTTGCCTGATTGCCCACACCCGAAAGACCCAGCTATGCTGTAGCCAGTCACGTGCCGGCATGCTTCCCAGCCATTTCACTCTCAAGGAGTTCCTCTGCCTGAGAAAGCAACCACCCCCCTGCTCCCGAGGGCTTTTGATCTGTGTAGGTAGAGGGCGATCACTCCCTCACTAGCCATATACAGTGTATATATATATATATATATATATATAGATATATATATATATATATATATATATATATATATATATAGTTACCACTAAGCATTCTACAGTCCTGGATGTACTTGCCTTTTCTACTCACCTGACTAGCAAGTTCCCATATCACTCCTTCCTGGCGTGGACCCGTACCTGCCGCGATACAAAAACAACAGTTATATTCATTATTACCTTTACAAATAATAAGAAAATCGCAAACTTCTATTTCCTTCAAGTTTGATCTTTAAATTTTTGGACCCAGACTTTAATGACACGGTAGGAAATCATCTCCGTTCATGCACAAAGGTGACTTACTCTCACACAATAATCAAAGAACTATATAGTAAATTCCTTTCCACGTAGCAGCGGACTTACATCTTAGAAGTATTACTGACTATCCTGTACCAAAATAGTTCCCCACCTATTAGACGCAAGCACTATGTTGACCCAAAACATACATATAGGAAAGAACAAAATGTTTCAAATCAACAGAGGCAGTAGAGTTGCCTGTCTGGGTGTGGGACTAAAAATCTATAAAAACAATTAACAAGTAACAAAGGCCCTCTTTCACGAAGCCTGCGTGGGAGCTAAAACCTTTGAAAACAGAAGCAGGAGAGAGACAGGCAGTTTCAGGGAACGAAAAAAAAAAAAAGAGGAGGAATTGAAAAACATTACACATGCAAGAAAAAAATTGCCCCCGTCCTACTATCGTCTTTCCTTTTTGATCGAGTGTGAGTGTGTGTGTGTG
This sequence comes from Coenobita brevimanus, assembly GCF_032717465.1. NCBI lineage: Eukaryota > Metazoa > Arthropoda > Malacostraca > Decapoda > Coenobitidae > Coenobita > Coenobita brevimanus. The sequence goes on from NC_137037.1 coordinate 4,335,832, forward strand.
TGTGTGTGTGTGTGTGTGTGTGTGTGTGTGTGTGTGTGTGTGTGTGTGTGTGTGTGTGTGTGTGTGTGTGTGTGTGTGTGTGTGTGTAATAAAAGTACTGTAACTGTGAGTTAAAACCTTACAGGGGCCATGATAACCCAGTCACTCAACAACTGAAGTTATAGGAGGTGATTATAGGCATGACGGAGAGTGACGAAGGACTGACAGAAGGCCGAGGAAAAGTAAGAGGAGAGAGGGAAAGTGGAGAAAAGAGGAAATGGAGAAGAAAGAAGGAGAGAGGGATGGAGGGGAAGAGGGACAGGATATGAGAACAGTGGAGAGGGAGAGAGGGAAGGAAGGGAAAAGAATGGAGGAGGAGAAAAGAAGGAAAACAGGAAAGTATGGGTAGACGGGAGGAGAGAAAAAAGAGAAAGGAAGAATGGAAAAGGAAGTAACAGAACGGGAATAAGGAGGCCAGGAATGAAAATAAAGAAGCGAAGAAAGGTTGAAGGAAAGGCAAGAAACGATATGGGAAAGGATAGAAGAATGGCTGAGTGACGGAGGGGAAGGATGAGGGAAAAATGGGATGAAGGAGAATAGGGAAAAAGAAAAAGGAAACAGTACGAACAAAGAAACAGGAGAAGGAAACTCGGTGGACGAAAAGAGGGAGAAGGGAAAAAGTAGAGAAAGTAACAGGATGAATGAGAGAAGACCGAGAGTTGGGAAAAAAGAGGGGAAGTAGGAGGAAACAAGAAAAAGAAGAAGGAACAAGAAGGAATGATGCGTAAACAGTGCAGGGGAAGACAACATAAGTGAGGAGTGGCTGAGAAGAATGAAGAAAAGAGACGGAGGAAAACTGGGAAATTTGAGACAGCCTGAGGGTAAAACGGAAGAACTAAAGATGAGGGAATATTAAGGGGAAGGAAAAGAAAAACTAAAGCACTCGTAACCAGGAGGATGGAGGGGAAAAATGGAAAGAAAGGGAGTACGAGGCAAAGAAGGAGGCAACGATGACGGAATAAGGGAGTAAAGGGAGAAAGAGAGAAAATGTGAGGGACTTCTGTTGAACGTGGAAAAGTACGCGCCAATAGCATGGCAAAAATGGGATTGGCAAATAAGAGGAAAATTGAATAAAAGGTAGAGAAAACTGAAACGAAAGAAAAAAACAGTAAAAAAAAAAAAACATTATTACAATGTACTGTATGAATATACACAAGTCTGTAGCGGTCGGCATGCACACGCCTGACTTGAGTGGGCAGACCTACTATCCAGGTTCATGTTTTACGGGGCCTAAGTGGCAACTGATCCGTAGAGCCGAGAAACACCACTGTCACTGGGGAAGTAAACAGCCCCCACCCAATGCTTCACGCACGGCAACAGGTATGGAAGGCTTAGGAAGTGTGGATTGGTGAGGCGAATGTGGATATTTGTGTCAGAGTGGCTGTGTTTGTGAGTAAGTGAATCGGTATATCTAGTGAAGGGAAAGAATGGTGGAGGGGATTAATGGAATTAATGATGACATACAGCAAACAGTAACTGCAGTATTGATAGTAACTGTAGTATTCTTTACACTGAGTAAATGAAGGTGTTGGTCAGCCCCTGATTTTTGACAGTCAATTTTAAAACACTTGTGAGGATACGTAGTTAATGGACTGCATCCCACTTTACATTATGAAACCAGCAACGAAGCAGACAAGTTTCAATTACGAAGTCAAGACTTGGATATCTTTGCTCCTCTTTTACGACCTCAGGTTTAATACTCCGGGAATACAACTTTACGATGATGTAGGAAGACTAAGTAAATTCTAGGTAGATGGGTTGAGAGGTTAATGTATCTACCTGTTGCCAGATGTTTTAATCCCCTGAGAGGCGGCCACAAACAAATCACTTCCACACTGCCATGTCCTCTGCCATTTGGCAGCCCTTCCTCCAACTAACACACCCTTCCCATTATATCTCTCCACTCCATCCTTTTATCTTACCCCTTCTTTCCCCCTCCTCCTCCACCCCTTCACCTCACTCACACACACTCTTCACTCTTTTTTTTTTTTTTTTAAATCAAGGCGAAGATGCGCTTTACAGGTTGATGATGACTGGCTGAATGCAACATGTCTGAATAACATCGTTGTATTTCAAATAATTATACACAGGTAATATGAACCGAACCTAGTAATTATCTGAAATACGACGATGTTATTCGGACATGAAGTAGCCTATGCAGTCATCACCAACCTGTCAAGTGCATCTTCGCCTCGATAGAAAAAACTGAGTTAATTAGTCTAAAAAAAAAAAAAAAAAGCTCCTGTATAGACTCTCAGGAGTAAGTGGGAACGTGCCCATGCACTGCAGTGTTAGGGAAGCCTGTATCTAACCCCACCAGTTCGAAACATTCCAAGACGAATAAAATCGCCGTGACTGAACACCAGTAGCCTAAAACGTCTTTGAAGTGAAAGGGATACAGACTGAATGGCTGATCAGGAGGCAGACATGAGCAGACAATAAAGGAAAGTAAGCAGCAAAATCTAGAATCAGTCGAAGATGGTATGGCAGAATGAAATAAACATGATACTGCATATTAAAACGAGACAGAAAACCAAAAACATTGATCAGCGACGAATATAACTGAGATGCACGAAAAAGAGTCGGGTCACGGCGGGAATGGATAAGAGACGAATAACAATGACAACTAAAGTAGATGGAAATTGGACCCGCGATGGGAAAGTTGTTTTGAGCAGTGGATGAGAACGGCAGAAGTTATGAGTAGGGTGGTTGATATGAGAGTATAGAACACGAGGGACTCTGTATGACCTGAGAGGAAATGAGAGGTGAGGGAGGTAGAGGTGAGGGATGTGCAGGATGAAGAGGTGAGGGAGGTAGAGGTGAGGGATGTGCGGGCTGAAGAGGTGAGGAAGGAGGCAGATGTAATCAAACAGAAAGAGAAAGGAGTGAAGGAGGAAGGAATTTCAGATTACCAAAAAGAGGGGACGGAGGGAGGGAGGGAGAGGCATAGAGGAAGGGATGACGGGAGGTGGGGAAGGGGGATGAGATTATATGAGATGAGAGGAGGGGTGAGGGAGCGGGTGAGAGTGAGGTAAGGGTACGAGATAAGAGTCTGGGGTGGGGGGTGTGGGAGAGATATGCTTATCACGTGCTAGGTATTGACACTCGATACTTACGACACCTGACCCCGCTTATATTACCATACCTTCTCTCTTAAAACCAAAGAGTAGAACGTTTATTAGCAGATTTATATCATTATTAATTTACTAAGCTGCTTCTGTGGAATATATGACTGTGTAAATACGTTTATATATATATATATATATATATATATATATATATATATATATATATATATATATATATATATATATATATTGTTTCCTCCTACTTTCTCTATACTCATTTCAGAGCCAAAGGTGGCTGTTGTGTATATGTACGCAACGATCTACCTTGCTCTCGTGTTCCTGAACTTGAGTCTTCTGAATTCTCTACACTCTGGCTTCGGCTATCCTGTCATTCTCTAACTAAATATATCTGCGCTGTTTACTTATCTCCTAATTCTACTGATTATCAAAAGTTCTTCGACTATTTTACTTCTAAGATGGAACACATTCTGTCCATTTCTCTTTTCTCTGAAAACTCCAGTCTAGGAGACTGGGAGATATCTGTCGACCTTGGAGGGATTATATATAACTTACATTCCCGCAACTAAAAAGGTTAGATCTCATGGTATCCCTATAAGCATAACGAAGTATGATTAGCCAAACTACTTTCTCTGTCTTTTCTCTACCTCCAGACTCCCTGTGACATTAATGATTCGTAATTTTGTCAGTTTAGGACACTTTGCACGACCTTTTGATTAACGTTATTTTTGGAATATTATACCTCGTTGTCTTCTTGTACGTTGACATTTTATTTAGTCCAGATAAACAAATTGGTATAAATATCATTACAAAGTTAAAGATACAAAATAAACTGGTAAGGTAAAGACAGCGAGAATAAGGTTCCTGATTCAGAATTTCCCTTTCCTATATGCATACTTTCCCAACACAGTTTATGACACACTTCTGTCACTACTGACCACTTGAGTTCCGTTATCATACTTTACAACTCAACACTGAGTGGCTTTATTACTTCTAGGTGCAACTTGGGATAAAATAATACCCATACATATTTTTTCCATGTCACACAGCATTGCATTCCGGCCAAGATTTTTTAAAACACATTCGAGAGTTTTGAAGTCTGGTGCGCTCAAATCACAAAATGTTTCCTCTGATTCTTATCGGCATATTTCGTAATACTCGGTTATAATAAGTCAGTTAATTTGCAGAAAAGGGGAAAGGAGAGAGAGTCGAGTTACTTAAAACCACAGCACTAAGGCAACACACACACCGTCTCTGGCAGAATCCTTTCTTCATCAGCTCGAGGATGTCATTTTTTTTTCTTTATTCTTACTATTTTCCGATGATGCTATTGACCTTTTCCCTAATACCGAGGGAGTTACATGCAGCCTTCATTAACTCCTTCACTACTACGGTGCTCTCCTAATCTGACAAAATCTGTTGACGGTAGGAAAAGTACAGTATTAATGATGTAACGCTGAAGAATATAGCATTCATGGATTTATCACTTTAGGGCGCCGTGCAACGAGCCACAGAAAAAAGAAATGGCCAGGAAGTGTCCCATATCTAAAAACTGACAAGGCAGCAGCTTGTGGGGACACAGTCTCTTTATCTTGACACTACACTATAAGGTTATTTTTGCAAGGTAAAGTGTTAAATTATTGTATTATCTATCTATTTATGTATGTATGTATGTATCTATCTATATACGTGTGTGTGTGTGTGTGTGTGTGTGTGTGTGTGTGTGCTTAATCAGACAGACACAGACAGAAAGATAGATACATAGATAGACAGACAGATAGATAAACAGATATAAAAAAGACATCCTGTTACTTGTTCACTGTGGACGTGATGGTGGTGGGGCAACGAGGGGTCAAGACACCCTGTGAAGATGGTTGTTGTTAGTTGGCCTGCGTGGGTATGGTTATGGTTTAATTAATTTTCCCGAGGCACAAAACCAAGAACAAGCAGAACAACAACAAAAACGTCAACACGACCATTATTGTATACGTGGTGTGTCAACACAGGTAATAAGCCGTTTGGTTACCGCCACATGATTATTGATATTTTCAGCTTAGTGAAGACCTGTGGTGCCTGTAGCGACTGCAAACATTATTTACTCGTTCAGTGCCATGACATCGTTGGTTTCAATCTCACTTGGGTATTATGCGAGGTAACTACGGAACAGGCTTTGTACACTGATCAAACCCAACATAGTACATCACGGTACAGCAATGCTTCAGTTCTGAAACCGTAACACAATTTCTGATTTTACTGATAATTCCTTACAAATCCCCAAGTGACAACAGGTACTGCGGTCTCGTCCTCGCTGTCTTAATTATCTCCTAAAACTTTCGACAATAAAACCCTAATCAGCCAATCTTTCCTTCATTTACTACTTAACTTCCTGGGCACTTCCTCCCCCATCAAAGTTGGTGGCAGTTTTCTCCTCGGCCACGTAACCTGCTCCTCGTCAGTATAATTTGGTGCTGGGTGGGTGTGAGGGAAGGTACTAGGGTCTTACGCCTTGCTTACCCACACACATTCACCACACTTCATTCTACTCATCTTATTGTAGCTACGCTATTTTACACATCTTGTTATAATAGTATGTGGATCTGAATTAAGACTCACCATGTTCACTGCTCATCGTGTGGTCCCACACATGCTATGGAAACACCCCGGCTAACACCATAACACGAGATCTAAATGTGATATCCCTGGTGTATAACGGTACAGATGGTGGGTATCAGTGCAGAGGTGTCCAGTGATGTGTGAGGACTGCAGAGGATCCGCCCTTTGTTGGTGTATCGTAGGTGAAGTACCGGACCACTGGAACGGGTTTGCTACCCTAAATCCAATGCATAAATTCATACACTAATCTGTGGTTGAGAAAGACAGGTCCAGGATGAGGAAAGAGTAGACAGGAGTGAATGAAAACGCTCATGGGGTGAACGGGGCGAGAATGGACGATAATGAATTAGGAAGAGAAAATTTAGAGACATGGAGGGAAACAGGGATATAGGTGTACGAGTGAGAAAAGTAAGAGATCGACAGCAAGAGGTAATTTAATTTTCCCTCTACACAGATCAAATCTAACTCCCCCTCCCTCGCAATCGCCATCTCTCTCTCTCTCTCTCTCTCTCTCTCTCTCTATTTACACACTTTCAGTCCTTCTTTCAGACTGTCCAGTTTTAAGTTCACTTCTCCGCCTCTCTTCTTTACAATCATTCGTTCTATTTCTCCCCTTCACAAATCCTTTTATCTCTCATTCTCCTTTCCATCACACACTCTCATCCCTCCCTCATCTTCTCCCCTCTCTCAATCTCACTGTTTCCTTTTCTTTTTTTTTTCCCCCTTATTGTGACATGCACTTTCATTCACCTTTAAGTCAATCCTTTCTTTCCAACCCTCTTTCAAATTTATTCAATTACCCCTTCCTAAAACATTTTTCTTTCGTTTGCTGACTAACGTCTTTGCTCTCCTTCCCGAAATTTCTGAACTTTTCTCCATCCTCCCAACATGTTGTCCCTTATTTGTCTTTTCGCCTCCAAGATCAGTTTCACCATTCTAGTCAGACACTGAGACTCTCACAACTGACCATTTAGCTGCCAAATACCTACTCTGCACTTTATTTCGCCTAATGTCAGATGGTTTTACAATGTTCAAGAGAAAGGTATTCGACACTAAAAATGTTAAGAAACTATCAAGATTAATGTTTTGGTTTAACATAAAAAACTTCAAGTTGTATTCCAGCTTACGACGGAGGACTGAAAATCGCCTCAGTCGAAAAGTTAATATACTTCTCTTCATTATTATATTACCTCTTTCGTGTTCTCCACGGAAAGGCCAATTAAAAAAAAAAATTTCTAGTACTAACTCTCACAAGTAATTATAAGTTTTCCTACTTATCTTTCTTCGTTTTTTCGTCCCTCTCCAACTTTTCCTTTCCTTTTCGTCGTCTCTCGAACAAGGACACTAACTTCTAATTTTCTCCTCCCCTCCCCCCACACAAATCCCTATCGTCTTTCTCTCTCTTACGTATCTACCTTGTATTTTCTTCTCGACTACTCCTCTACCTTTCATCCTTTTTTCCAACTGACTCCTTCTCCTCCCCTGCAAGGACATAAACTTCTATCCCTCTGTCTCTTCCACAACACATTTCCTTAATCCTCTTTTCCTCTCACAAGTAATACATGTTAACCTGTATTCCCAGCTTAGCAATACGTTATTCCTTCCTGCCAAATTCTTCTATTTCGTCTTCTCCCTGGCAAGGACACAAACTGTTATCGCTCTGTTCCTTTACAAGACATTTGCCTTTAACTCTCTCTCTCTCTCTCTCTCTCTCTCTCTCTCTCTCCCAAGCATTTTTCTTTAGTGCGCTTGGCATTTTCCAGCACACGTGCTGCAATCTTGTGGCTTGACATACTGGGTCTTTTTAAGAGGCTTTAAATATTTCGCAGCACCTCTTTCTTAGCTATTTAGTCTTCACATTACGCCTCAGTATCTTCCGTACATTGCTGATGCAAAACTATGTTGATATTAAAACGAAAGCAATATCATACAATGTTAATGTCTCATACGCAAAACAAATCTGTAATAATGTGGTGGTATGAAGTCAGCTAGGCTATGTCACTCAGAATACAGCTGTCTCATTCATCCCGGCCCCAACCAACTCCATTTCATCCATCCCAAGAGCACTACATATCGCCTCTCCACCACAAACCTTCATCACTGCTACACTTTCTCCCACCATCCCCAGTATAATTCTCTCTCTCTCTCTCTCTCTCTCACATCAGTCCCACCTCCTCCCACAGCGATGTAATGCACAGTAATGGGGTGGAGTAGGGATGCGCTAACAATCACCAGAACCACCGCATTAAGCCTACGCTAAACTTAATACATTGTACTGCACTCCATTCCACTCCACTCTCCGTCCCTCGCCAGACCACACCACAACACCCACGCCACCACACCACGTAACACCACACCACGCCATGCCACACAAAACACCACACCACACCACCCCACCCCACACCGCCCCACATCACGCCACACCACACCACCAGCCCACCATCCAACAACCACAACACGCCACGCCACACTACACCACACCACGCCACACACAACACCATACCGCACATTACACCACGCCACGTCACACTACACCACACCACGCGATAATTATGCCAGATGGGTCAATTTTCTGGCTGCGCCGAGGGAGGTGAAATTACAGTATGATGCAGCAGCCGATAGACCCCCTCCCTCAGCTGCTGCCACCACTGACACTATCTGTCTATCTATTGCCAGACGCCTCAATCCCGTTTGGGGTGGCCACAAACAAATCGCCTCCAAGTCGCCCTGTCCCCCGCCATTTCACTGCCCTGCTTCCAACTCACACACCCCTCTCTCATATACCTCTCCACCCCATCCCTCCATCTCATCCTCGGCCTCCCCCTCCCTCTTCCCCCCTCCACCTCACTCACATACACTCTCTTCGTCAGTCTCTCACCCTCCATCCTCTCCACATGGCCAAACCACCTCAGTGTGTTCCTCATAACGCTTCCTATCACATCCACATCCACACCACAACGCTCCTTTATATCTTCATTCGTCAGCCTGTCTCTCCATGTGACTCCACAGGCTCCTCTTAAATAACTCATTTCCACTGCTCTCACTCTTGACTTGTGGCCTTCCACTGACACCACTACCTTTGATTATGCCACCACTACGTCCGCAATCCTGCCAACATCATCAGTTATGCTACACGACGTCCACAATCCTGCCAACAACATCCTCAGTTCTGCGAACACTATGTCCTCAATCCTACCAACACTCATTTCTGCCAACACTACGGCCTTAATCCTGCCAACACCCTCAGTTCTACCACCCCTACGTCCTTATTCCTGCCAACATTCTCAATTCTGCCACCAACGCCCCCTCAGTCCTGCCAACACTGCCACTACTGCTATCAGGCTTGTCACATCACCGTTATCAGTCCTCTGTTATTATCATCATCGTTGTTAGTTCTGCCACTACCATAATCAGTTATGTCACCATCACCCTCAGTTCTGCCACCACTGACACCTTTATCACCACCACCACCCTCAGTTCTGCCACCACTGACACCACCCCGTTACACCTGCCACCACCACCCTCAATCCTGCCACAACTGACACCATCGCCTTCACACCTGCCACAACCACCCTGAGTCCTACCACCAATGACAAAATCTTTCTCAAATCTACTACCACCAACTACCTTCAATCCTGCCAACACTAACACAATCACCCTCAAATCTGCCACCACAAAACACCTTCGATCCTGCCAACACTAACACAATCACCCTCAAATCTGCCACCACCAAACACCTTCACTCCTGCCAACAGTGACACAATCACCCTCAAATATGCCACCACCAAACACTTCCAGTCCTGCCAACATCGCATATTTACATAAGAGAAATACGTGTACACTCGGGGGAAAAAAGCGACACTTCCTCGGCGAACACTTAGTTCACTCTTTTAACTTGGCCCAGAGTGTCATCCTTTTGCAGCTTACCTCAAGTAGCTCTGTCTCATAAAAAGGCAATTCGGTGACTCCACATCCTTTCTGTAGCACTGCTTGGTAACCAGCATCATATTTTCGCGTTGATCAATTGTTCTAATTCAGCATTCAAGATGGAGTGACGGCAATTATTGGCCAACGTAGCGCGGAGTGTATAGTGGAGTTATCCTGACCACTGCAACCCTTGGAGGAGTTTATGTTGCCACTTTATATCACCATAAAGATGGGGCTGGTTCAGTTTACGAGTTCTGCACTGCCAAGGTAATCAGATTTAGGTCAACAGTATGTGGTGACGTAAAGTTTCATATGCCATAAATAAACAAAATTAAGGTATTGTAATAAATGAATGTAATAAATCAATGCATATTAAATACATGGTAATTTTGCAACCAGTCACAGTCACCTCTGTGTCCGTCACAAATATTAGCCATGCTAATTTTTACCTGATGCAATAAGAATGGTATTAGGCCCTACACTGAAAATCCTTTACCTTGATATGCAGGACTAAACATCAATCATGGCCAGAAAGTGATTTACCTTAATATTTTTTATGTATACTGATACAGCGGGTGAATAAACCGCCACAAGCTCAAAGGCCAAGTTATAGGGATTAGCTCCGAAGCTAAGCACCAAAATGCATCAGCCATTTATCTCTACCTCTCAACATTAAAAATCATCAGATAAATACATAATTTACCAGACTCAGTGGATGCATCAGCCACTCAGCTTTCTTAAGCCAGAAGTCCTTTTACAGTATTGGTATAAAGAAATGGGGGAGGCTGGCTTTATGAGGTGAGTATATCCAACAGAGATGACATGTATTATCCAGACAGTCACAGTGAACTACATACAGTCCGTAAACAATACACCAGCAAGTAACTAGACGCATGATATGGAAGAACGGGAGGCAAATACGATGCCATCAGGCCACCATGGCACCTTTTGCTTATATAATGGTGTTGTTATCGTACCAGGTTTACAAAATGACCAGCTTAGTTGACTAATTATGGCAAGACCCTGTATGTGTGTCAGTAACCACCCAGCAACGACCACACACACACACACACACACACACACACACACACACACACACACACACACACACACACACAATGGCAAGACCCTGCATGGATGTCAGTAACCACCCAGCAACGACCACACACACACACACACACACACACACACACACACACACACACACACACACACAATGGCAAGACCCTTCATGTATGTCAGTACCCACACAGCAACGACCCCTTACTACATACTACAAACACCCCCTCCCCCCCCCTCTCTCTCTCTCTCTCTCTCTCTCTCTCTCTCTCATGCTAGAAACTTTTTTATATGGCTGGTAAGAGTTGAAGACGTAAAACAAATATTAAAAAAAGACTTGATCCACACGCTTACTGAAAAATACTATCATAATTTTAAAAAATTCTATATTGAACAAGCTCAATTGATATTTACACGAGGTTACCCCTGGGTTAAGTGAACAGGAACACCATCCACGTATTCCCTGCACGTTATGAAACCAATCAAAAGGTGAGAAAGGCGGTGAACTGACACTTCCTTCTACTAGTGTAAGACAGTGTTGACCTACGCCTTCCAGTACAAGCATCCTCGTACCTCCTATAGCACAGGAAGAGTGGCAGGAATGGAAGGCGTAGTTATGGCTTCACATCTCTTGATTCACATTCCTAGAGATCTGCAGACACAACTTTAGTCTTTCCATCTTATGTGAGTATAAGACACTGGGTGTGATTGCTGACGTTGGTAATGATGACAATGCCATGCTGTTGATGTTGTTGAAAATACTGACAGTGAATATAATATTTTGACGATGAAGACTATGAATAACAGACTAAATAAAAAGAAGAAGGAGCACCAAAGAGCTCAGTATTCTCGTCCACCCACTGATCTAAGGGCCGAACATATGACTTTGCCCTGTGACCTTGACCTTCGACCAAATGCTCTCAAACTCGAATTACCTCATTCTTGCCTGACCCTTAACACTTCTACCAAGACTGGTCCAAATCGGGTCAACGCTGTTCCAGTTGACCTTTCCCTGTGACACTGATTTTTGACTGCCCTGGACCTGACGTTTCACTGTTTTCAAAATCGAAACCCTTTGTCTTTGATTTATCCTGAACCGTACGACATATTATTAGTCTAAATAAAAAAAACTATTAAAGCTGACCATGTCATGTGCCCCTGACCCTTGACCTACTTCATATACTCCTTATACAGTATAAACGAGATGGGTTTAGCAACTTCCGTAACCCACCCAGGTTCATAATTATATTCCTTATATAAACGAGACGGGTTCAGCACCTGTCCTAACCCACCCAGGTTCATATATTCCTTATATAAACAAGATGGGTTCAGCACCTGTCCTAACCCACCCAGGTTCATATATTCCTTATATAAATAAGATGGGTTCAGCACCTGTCCTAACCCACCCAGGTTCATATATTCCTTATATAAACAAGATGGGTTCAGCACCTGCCCTAACCCACCCAGGTTCATATATTCCCTATATAAACAAGATGGGTTCAGCACCTGTCCTAACCCACCCAGGTCCAGCACCGACCCAAAATGCAAGAGTTAACCGTTACTCCCAGTCCTTCATTTATGCAACAGGTCAACTCTGGAACTGTCTCCCTCTGTCTGTATTTCCTGCTTCCTATGATCTCCAGTCTTTCAAACGCATTGTGTCCATGCATCTCGAAACGATCGCATCTTGAATCTGGCTCTCTCTTGTATTTTGTTTTTCTGTTGGAGGGAACAGTTATTGCGGGCTCGTGGCCTTTGGTTCCTTCTTCCTCACATAAAAAAAAAAAAAAAAAAAAAAAAAAAAAAAAAAAAAGCGTCCAAAGGGTGGCGGGTGAGTGAGGATATTGAGGATTCTGAGGTGGTGCCCATGTGCCAGCCTCAGCACATGTCTTGGTAAACGCGCTGACTCCTTCCACTATGTCAGTTTCAAACTGCAATTCCGCTTTGCAGTCATCGAGAAGAGGCCATTTCACAGGAGATACATGACCAGCAATAAATGTCTTGCACTGCAAGACACCCCTACTGCGAGGCAGCCTGGTTGGGGCTGAACCGAGTATTGCAAGACCATATTGAGCCATCAACGAGGTAATACCACACATGACTCTATTACCTCAACACCTGCATTATAATCCATACCATCACTGCCTCACACAAGGTCATTATATAAATCACTCCACATCTCACACTCGCAGGCAAGTAGCAACTTCCATACCATATCACCATCACTGCTCCACACAGGGAGTCACGTCACACTCTAGGGCAAGTGGTAACGCCTGGTGAGTCACCAGTGAACTGCAACGCCTGGTGAGTCACCAGTGAACTGTTGATCTCATGCTTGAAAGATCAAGAACCAACTACCTCACCGACATTAATATCAAATATATTTTCCGTGTTGATATGGCCTACCATTACGTCATCAACTCCGCCACTACCATGACGTTCTTTTTCACTTTAATCTCATTGATACCAGACGATTTCAATCAGCTTAGTAAAGTATTCTAGAAGTGAAAGCGTTAATGATGACATTGTCCAAAATATCCAGTTTAAAAATCTATCCCAAGATGAATGTAATCGTCCAGGTAAGAAAGAATAAAACAAAAATAACGCCAACGCTGTACATGAATAAACGTTTGTGTAGGGAAATTTGGTGTGCCGTGTCTACCACCCTCACAACCACACGTCCGATTTGACGCATTATCTACGACTCTAACAACTATGATGGCAGCTACTGATATACAGACACCCATGTTAACTGGCCATCCCACCATGGGCCCATTATCACACGTAATCACAGTTCAATTAGCGAACACCATCATTTCCATAAACCTGTTATGTATGAGTAATATCCCCGCCCTGCCATAAACCACCACATAACCACCTCTGCCACAGCTTGGATATAAACACATCACATCTTCCCTCGCCCATTAACCACTTCAGTCCGAAGTCGTCTTTTTGAAGTTTCTTCTAACTGCAACCTCATTATTTTATCCTACATAAGACGGCATGGTATTAGTGAAGGTATTAATGAAGGTAATATCCAACTCCCCCAGTTCAAGGAAAGATCTTTAGTGGTTCAAGGGTTAGCTAATGGAGTCTATAACCTCACCAGTTCAAGGAAAGATCTTTAGTGGTTCAAGGGTTAGCTAATGGAGTCTATAACCTCACCAGTTCAAGGAAAGATCTTTAGTGGTTCAAGGGTTAGCTAATGGAGTCTATAACCTCACCAGTTCAAGGAAAGATCTTTAGTGGTTCAAGGGTTAGCTAATGGAGTCTATAACCTCACCAGTTCAAGGAAAGATCTTTAGTGGTTCAAGGGTTAGCTAATGGAGTCTATAACCTCACCAGTTCAAGGAAAGATCTTTAGTGGTTCAAGGGTTAGCTAATGGAGTCTATAACCTCACCAGTTCAAGGAAAGATCTTCAGCGGTTCAAGGGTTAGCTAATGGAGTCTATAACCTCACCAGTTCAAGGAAAGATCTTTAGTGGTTCAAGGGTTAGCTAATGGAGTCTATAACCTCACCAGTTCAAGGAAAGATCTTTAGTGGTTCAAGGGTTAGCTAATGGAGTCTATAACCTCACCAGTTCAAGGAAAGATCTTTAGTGGTTCAAGGGTTAGCTAATGGAGTCTATAACCTCACCAGTTCAAGGAAAGATCTTTAGTGGTTCAAGGGTTAGCTAATGGAGTCTATAACCTCACCAGTTCGGAAAACCTCACTTAAACAGAATATAATCGTGTGGATAAAGCCAGAATAAATAATAACAGATCCTCGTGGTGAAGGGTTTAACACCACCAGGTAACCACCTCCATGACGGCTTTGATCTACACAATCCCTCCCGTTAAACTGATAATCCGATTATCATTAGTATTTACAGCGGCTCCATAATACAACTAACCACAACATACCATCCCTAAAACTAATAGGGCTAAATGGATACCACTTATCCCGTGTGCGTGTGTGTGTGTGTGTGTGTGTGTGTGTGTGTGTGTGTGTGTGTGTGTGTGTGTAGATCGATACTGATAGATATAGATATAACAGATAGAGAGAGATATAGACAGATAAACTGAAAGATACGACCTGGGAGTGCAAGGTTTAAGCCTCTGCAAGTTACGTGTGAAGCCCCACAACTGCACACTTCCAATCGTGAACCAATCTGGCGTTCTGTCATCACCCCCCACCCTAGCAACCCATCCACCATCACAGCTTCTCTCTCTCTCTCTCTCTCTCTCTATCAGATGTCAACACAGCTATGCTAATGTCAGCCACATGGTCCACAAATAACCTTATATTATCCCCCCGTCCCCAGCTTCCCTCGCCCCCTCCACCTCCCTGTCAACCCCTACACCCACCCCTCACAACACCCCGGCTCAGCGTCACAGTTGAGGGGTTTAAACTGTGCACATTAAAGGAACGCCAGGCTTTATCCTTTTGCTTTATTTATTTTCGTTATTTCTGTGTCTAGATACTTCCTTGCTTCAACTCGATTTATTTAAGATTCCCTTTGGTATTCCCTTTGCTTGGTCATCTGCTCTGTTACGCGTCACATATGCACTGCCATTTGATGTATTTGCTGTCACTCGCAATATTTGGTTTGCCACTCCCTGTATTTGCTTTGCCACTGGCTTATTTACTTTGCCACTTGCTAAATTTGTTTTACCACTCGTAATATTTGCTTTGTCACTCGCTATATATTCATGATTTATTTCTATATATGGTCCGTATGTAGCTTATTTTCGTTACCTCTCGTTATATTTGCTTTGTCATTCGCCATATTTACTTTGCCACAAGCGATATATGCTTTGCCGCTGGCTATATTTGCTCTACCACTCGCTTATTTACTCTGCCGTTCGGCATATCTGCTATGCCACTCAAAATACCTACTATTCTTCAATCACTGTGCCACCCCATACTTAATATCTATTCTTTACTTCATTCGTTGTTATTCGTCATTCAATTAGGCACTAGTTTTGTTTATTCATTCAACCATTTGCTTTAATTCACCACCACTCTGCATTATGCACTGACATTCAAACGTCATTTCATTCATTAACTCGCCCCATCTCTCACTGCACTCCCTCTCACTCTATCACTTACTACATTCATATTCTTTGCCCACCATTCAACAATACCATTCACTTTCACTTGCCCAATCACTCGCATCACACACACTCAACTCTTATTCCATTCTCTTCACTCAGTTCACCATTCATTCCACCTGCATCACACCCAATTTTATTACATCCCCAACCACTTCACTCACATACACACTTCCCACTTCGCCAACCACCTCACTTCACTTGCTTCACTTATTTCAGCTAACCCAGTTTTCTCCCTCCACTCGCTCCCGTTCACTTCCAACTTTTCTCCTTCCGTCTCTCAGTGGTGTGTGGTTCTGCTCTCTTCTTCCTTCTCCTTTACCACTCTCACTTTATACCCCTTCACTGTGAGAACGCTCTCTCTCTCTCTCTCTCTCTCTCTCTACACACACACACACACATACTTTCAAAGTCACACCACGCCTTCGTCCTCACAACCCCTTAATGACTGCCCTCCTTCCAGCCCCTCTTGCACCCCGCCCGCCTCTCAAGCCCACCTAATTTATTTTTTAAGGGCAGCTTTGGAGAGAGAAGAGAGGGGGGGGGGGGTTGTGATAGAAGGGAGGGAAGAAAGGAGACAGACTAAAAATGAAGAGAAGTGGACAAAAAATCGTTACATGAATACACACAGCACACAATCACCCATCCACACACTCATCGCTACTAATGAGGTGCTCTGCCTTCCCACTTCAAATTCACAGCACTCCCTCTCCACCTATCTACCAACCCCTACAGAAAGCCAAAAACCTGACCCAACACACACTAGAAAGTGTAAATACAAAATAAAAAAATTACGCTGGATGGCATGATACAATTGGGATGTACCGTAAAATACTGCGAAGTACTGTTAACACGACAGGGAATTGAGCAGCGGTTGGTAATCGAAGCAGTCAGTTTTTACTAAATTCACCTTATCAGCAGAAATGGTTAGAGTGGGTGACAGGAGTATAGTGGCTGGCTGGGATGATGGACTCCTGGGTCACGAAAGGGCAAGACACCCTGTGAAAATGGATTTTGTAGGTAGGTTAGTGAGATGTAAATCAAAGGGTTGTTTGTTGAGCAGAATGGAGTTGACTGGATGGGCTGGGATGGTGGAACTGACATGCCAGGGGAAGATGCCCTGTGAAGATACCCTGTGCATTTTGTAGGTGACGCGGTAAAATGCCAGTCAAAGGTTTGTGTGGTGGGCAGACAGGAGTGGATGGGGTGTGTTGGATGGGTTAATATGGTGGTAGGTGATGGGGCTGGGTATGTTTACTAGAACCTGTAATGATGGGAGCATTATGAAAGTGGCATTAGTTGTGTAAACATAGCTACTCTACGAGAAGTTCGATGTGAAGAGAGGGTAGATGAAGTGAGGGGTGGGCAGAATGGAGTGAGTAGGACAGACTGGGACTGTGTCATGACGGAATAAGTATACCCTGTGAAGATGGGTGTTTGATATGGAGTGCCATAGGCGGTGGGAGGGTGTAATTAATACATTCATCTTTAATGTGAGGAGCAGAAAAAGAGGGGGGTGGGTGGAAAGGAGTGGGCGGGATGGGCTGGGAAGGTGGTGGATATTGAGCCAAGGCGGGGCAATGCACCCGGTCAAGATGTGCGTTGTAGACTGAACAACACGGCGTGAATTTCAAGTTTTCTCCAACAACAAAGGAAATATACATATACAGATAGATAGATAGATAGATACATACATACATAGGCTACAGAGAGAGAGAGAGAGAGAGAGAGAGAGACTACAGTGGTAAAGTATGCGTTTTCGTACACTGAAGAACGTGGGTTCACGCCCCGCCAAGACAATAAAATTTGGGAGCGTTCTTCAGACCACGTACTGCATTGGCGGACACAAGGGGTGCTGTGGTTGAACCAGTGTCGCATATTGTAAAGTATGTTTGCACCCAGTCGGCTTGCGCGGGCCGATTACGGTTGGTTCACAGATTACACACACATCCAAAGCCACTCCAGCATAACAATTACACTTATAAGCACTTCTCACCCTACATACAATCTCTCCCAGACAGCCTAAGCCACTTGGTAGAGATATATTGGCTGTATCGTCCCCGCTTCGGTCGGGATAGGCCGGTCCTGCAGTGGACACTCAAGCGGCTGATAAGATTTTATATATATATATATATATATATATATATATATATATATATATATATATATATATATACATATATATATATATATATATATATATATATATATATATATATATATATATATATATATATATATATATATATATATATATATATATATATATATATATATATATATACACAAGGCATGAGAAACCCGAAGGAATTAAAAAAAAAACACACACACACAAATCAGCCTGAGTCTTCCTCTACGATTATTCAAGGTGACATGGAAACTCTAATACGGGTGTGGGCTATGTGATGAAGCGACATTATCAGACATATACTAAACCCCGAGATCTCGAACGGGAAGGCAAACACCAGACCACTTGTGGTACATCACTGCTTAAATATAGGAAACATAGACCTATATAGATGTACAGAGAGAGAGAGAGAGAGAGAGAGAGAGAGAGAGATCTGACCTATCTTACACGTTGCTGATTCATTGCTGCACAGAAGAATGGAGCCTGACCTTTTCCTATCTTAAAAGGTGTTTTGAAACTGGCCTACCTAAAATAGATATTTACCTGCTGCACCTTCGAGTACTCAGTGTTAAAACTATGGCCTTTTATATCCGCTTCTTGGAGATATTGAAACGGTCTCTCTCTCTCTCTCTCGTTTCATGTTTTCTCAAACTGGTAAGAAGGAGAACAGGCTAAGAAAGGAGGCAGAATGGCAGGAAAAAAAAAATGAAATAATGAGAGGAAGGGAGAGAGGGATTAAAAATAAGTTTTAAAAAATGTAGCAGGAGCAGTGTTAGGAGACTGTGGGAATGAGAATATAGAGAGATGGATTGGAGAAAGAATGGAATGGATGGAAACGAGGACGTAAGGGAAGGGAGGGAGCTGGGAATGAGGGAGGGAGGGAAAGTTAAAGAAAGAGAAGCAGAGAGATGGAAGAGAGAAAGTACTGAGGGAGGCAATATAGGAAAACAGAATAAAGTGAAGGGAGAAAGACGACGGGAGAGAGGAGGGAAGGAGGAAAAAATTGACAGAATGAGATTATACGGGAGAAAAATTGGAGGGAGGATGGGAGAGAGGGAAGGTGTTTGGGAGGAGATCAGAAAAACAGAGGTTGTGAGAGAAGGTAAAACGAGAGGAAGGGAGGGAAGGAGAGGAAGGGGGAGGTAAAGTGAAGGAAGTAAGGATGAGAATAACAAAACAATTGTAACGAGAGAGAGAGAGAGAGAGAGAGAGAGAGAGAGAGAGAGTCAAAATCCCCCTGGGTGAACTCTCCTCTACGTGCAGTTTGTCGGCCTCTCAGTAAAATTGAAACCACTCCCAGAAGGCCATCACCCAGACCAGCCGGAGGGAGGAAAAGAAAGAAGGAAAGAAAAAGCAGTGTAAAGGAGAAGGAAGAGGAAGGAGTGAGGCAGAGATACTGAGACCATACAGATGTTACTCTTATTAGTACCAGTACGTGGTTTGGCCTAATATTAATTGTGTCTAATTTTCATGTATAATTACAGAATATGAACACACACACACACACACACACACACACACACACACACACACACACACACACACAGTCACAGCAGCGTGGGATAAAAACCAATCTCCCAGGCTGATCCCGCTAATGGATGGGGTGACACTACCACTAGAATGGATCAGCACCAAGCACACCAGGTTTTTCACTTCAGTATCTAAAAACTGAAAACTGAAATAATAATGGAAAACACGAGGAAGACTTGAATGATGGCGAATGATGGGGAAAAGCAACAATTTGAGCATTCGTGTGTGTGTGTGTGTGTGTGTGTGTGTGTGTGTGTGTGTGTGTGTGTGTGTGTGCGCGTGTGCGTGTGTGTGTGT
The DNA here is from genome assembly GCF_032717465.1 of Coenobita brevimanus. Lineage (NCBI taxonomy): Eukaryota > Metazoa > Arthropoda > Malacostraca > Decapoda > Coenobitidae > Coenobita > Coenobita brevimanus. The sequence goes on from NC_137037.1 coordinate 4,355,605, forward strand.
AGTACTTGAAGGAATCGTATCCACATTTAAAACTATCATTAATTACCTATAAAATGTCTGTTGGATTCGTAGCCAATTATTATTATTATCATCATCATCATCATCATCATCATCATCACAAAGGTGGATGGGATACAACAAACAGGAAAAAAGAGCACAAAAGAACTATCAACAAAGTTCTCTGTGCAATAATCCATGTACCTATTCACTCATAACTGAAGCTTTGGCAGCTCCCTGCTTCACCTCACAGGCCAGACTATGCACACAAAATAAGGTGGTTCATATTGCCTTTGGGACAGACACCATTCCTTCACTGCTAACCTATATAATGAATGCAAACCTTGTCATACACATCTGCATACATGCATTCATTTCTTTCTATCCATTTATCTTTCTATATTACTGTGTGATGCCGTATCGTATGAGGTGTGGCCTCGACTAAAGGACCTTGTCATTTCTGTTCCTACTCAGTAACGACCGCTTTTCTCACGATAGGTCCCATACAAAACCATACTTTCGCGCACTTATCACCTCACTTCGTTCTAGGTCGCCCGCTCCTTCTTTCACCTCATTGTCAATTTTGTTTCCTTTCCATGCACGTGTTGAGATGCTTGGGAGCAAGGACACATCCCTGTTTTATTCCTGTACTTAATGGGAAGATGTCGGATGTTCCTCCTCCACACTTGACAGCATCCTCAGTGTTTGAATACAGGCCAGCGATCAGTCGGATTATCCCTGCGGGGATCCCACAGAGTCGCGGGACCACCCACAGTGCCTCCCAAGTTACTGAGTCAAACACTTTCTTAAGATCCACACAGGCTGCAAGCAGACCATCTCGATACTTAATGCGGCGTTTCACGCGAACTCGAAGAGCAAGGATGTGGTCAACTGTAGACTTCTTGGGTGTGATTCCGGTCTGGGACAAATGCGTCATGTGGGTGAAAGAGTTAATCCTCAGTATGTTGCACGTGAAGCCCCACAGTCACGAACTTCCAATCCTGAACCAGTCTGTCCTTCACTCATCTCCTCCCACCCCATCAACTCTCTCTCTCTCTCTCTCTCTCTTAGACACGATAGTCATACTCTGCAACTAACAGCTCAAAAATACCCTGTAATATCTTAAGTCCTTCGAGTTTGTTTTCCTTAATTTCAAACTCCCTGGTATTGTTTGCCACTCTGCATTCCACTCCTCTCTTTTCTCTCCCTCACCTCCCCAATATTCCCTCCGTCTAACGTATTTCTCCCCGCCTCCCTCCTGTCTCTCCTTCTCTTCCATTTCTCTCCCATCTTCCCCTGTCCTCATCTCTCTCCCACCTCTCCCCTGACCTCTTTCCTTCTCCTACCCTCCCCTCTCCCACCTCTCTCCCCCATCAGATGTCAAGACAACTATGCAAATCCCAGCCACATGACCCATAAACACCCTTACATTACCAAGTTAAATGAGCGGTTATGACCAGGCTAGCTCACTGTCACCGCCGTTACTCCCCCCCCCCTCTCTCTCCCAGGTTAAAGCTTCCTCCCTCTCTTTCACCCTCAGCCCCCACCCCCACCCCTCACAACAAACCCGGCTCAGCGTCAGAGTGGACGGGTTTAAAACTTTATAAACTATGCACATGAAAGGGATGGCAGGCTTTATCCTCCATTCTGCTTCATTCAACTCCGCTTCTGTCTTTGTGTAGAGGGTTCCTTGCTGTGTCACTTGTCTTACTCGCTTTAGCCCGCTCTATTTCCCATTCTCTTTACCACTCCTATTGCTTACTTATTTGCTTTACTGCTTGCTACATGTGCAATGCCACTTACTATACCTGCTTTGCCACTCGTAATATTTGCTTTGCCTTTTGCTATATTTTTTTTTTTCACTCTCCACATTTGCTTTATCACTCGCTTACTTACTTTGCCACTAGTCATATTTGCTTTCCCTCTGACTGTATTTGCTTCGCCACGCCATATTTGTTTCGCCACTCGCTGTATTTGCTGTGCACTTGCTATAGCTGCTTTGCCACTTGCTATATTTGCTGTCATTCGCTATATATTTATGTTTTGGCACTGTAATATCGGCTCTGTTATTTGTTAGGGTAGAGTGGGGTAAAAGGCCTATGTGAGGTAAAAGGCCCCCCCCTTGTTCCTCCTCTATTATCTACTTATTCATCCTAGTCAGCTGATCAAGGGATCAACACCATCTGGTGGCATTTCCCTATACTAATAAATCAGTAGCAGATGACCGGGGAAGGAAGCAGCACGTGTTTTTCTCCTTTGACCACATTTCATGTAAGTATTGGGATATGTTTGTGATATCTTGTGCATATGCTTTGCATGCAATATCAACATTGTGGGTATAGATAGAGAGGTTAGGAACGTAAGATTGCTTTGCAGTGCAATTCACAATTGAATATAGTGCTGTTTAGTTTTGGTGTTTCGTTTACACCAATATGGCGTTTGGGGTAAAAGGCCTACTGTGTTCTGGGTCAAGAAGCCCACTAGGGGGCTTTTTACCCCACGTGGGGACTTTTTAACCCTCATTAGTATTGGGTGTTTATAATTACTTGCTTTATTGGTTTTACTATACTATGTTCCGTATTACAGATTATTGTATGATAACTTATATGCTTGTTGTCTATTTTCTTCAGCTTAATTAAATAAACTATAGTTTTTTTTTTTTTTTTTTTTTTTTTGTGCTTCAGGTAAGAGATGCCACGTGTATACCAAAGGAAGACAAACCGTGCTTCGTATGGGACCAGAGTTCTACAGGATGCGTTGCAAGCAATTCGGGATGGAACACCACTAAAAACTGTTTCCAAAAATTATGGCATCCCTCGCAAAACTCTTAGACGACATCGGGATGGGAAAGTCAAGAATCCTGGGGCAGCACTGCTAGGTCGTTTCAGACCAGACTTTGATGAAAATCTTGAGGCTATGTTAGTTTCTCATATCCTTGCAATGGAAAAGGCTCTGTTTGGCCTCACACCTATTGATGTACGGCGGCTTGCTTTTGATTTTGCTGAAAAAATGAAGATCGACCATCGATTTTGTAAGACTTCAAAGATGGCAGGAAAAGATTGGCTAGCAGGATTTCTCCAAAGAAATCCAACACTATCAATCAGGAAACCAGAGGCTACTAGTATGGCACGAGCGGTAGGATTTAATCGTCCTCAGGTTCACCAATTCTTCAAAGTTTATCATGATGAATTATCGAAGGGTAACTACAGTCCAAGACAGGTATGGAATATGGATGAGACAGGTATAAAGAATGTGCAGAATCCATGTAACATTGTGGCAACAAAAGGAGCAAAATCAATTGGACGTATAACTAGTGCTGAACGTGGACAGACAACATCCGTTCTTTGTGCAGTTAATGCAGCTGGAGCATATATTCTCCCAATGTTTGTATTTGCCCGTAAAAGGATGACACCACTTTTAATGACTGGTTGCCCACCTGGATCTATTTCAAGATGCACTGCTAATGGATGGTCTGATGATGATTGTTTCTTACAATGGCTGCAACATTTTGTTACCCATGCAAAACCAACCCAAGATGACAGGCACATTATATTTCTAGATGGGCACCACAGTCACAAAACTCTAGCTGCCATTGACTTTGCAAGAGAAAATGGCATAGGTTTGATAACTCTGCCGCCTCACTGTACTCACAAGATGCAGCCTCTTGATGTATCATATTTCAAGTCATTAAAGGCTGCCTACAACAGAGCAGCAGACAACTGGATGCTTGCAAATGCTGGCAAGTGCATTTCCCAATTTAATGTGGCAGAAATATTTGGCACTGCATACATGAAGACAGCCACTATTGACAAGGCCATTAATGGTTTTAGAGCAACAGGCATCTGGCCATTTAATGATGATGTGTTTACAGATGAGGACTTCGTAGCAGCACAGTTAACAGAAGAACCACCACCCACTGCTGCTAGCAAAGACAAGAATAACAACAATGATCCTCCAAATGAGAATCAAGATGTGGAAGACATTCCTACTAGCAGTAACATTGGTGATGTATCACTTAATGATCCCTGCGATTTCAACACACAAGAGCCTCAAGCTGGAACGTCCAAAGACGGTGAAGCCAGGAGGTTACTTACAAGTCTTTGTAGCCCCCCCAAACCAAGTGAGAAGCGAGCTAGGAAAAGGAAAACACAGAATTCTGAGGTCATAACATCATCACCTTACAAAAAACAACTGCTTGATAAGAATGCAACTTCTAAAACCTCAGCTAAAGGAAAAGCACCAAAGAAAAGGAAGAAAATTCCAAGCCCAGGTTCTTCTGATGATGAAGAATGGCCTTGCTTAGTATGTGGAGCACCTTATGGTAGCAGCAGACCCTCTGAAAAGTGGGTGCGGTGTAATTCATGCAAGAAGTGGTCACATGAAGACTGCACACCTGGCTTTGATTGGTATGTTTGTCACAACTGTGAATCTGACGAAGATTGATAATGTTAAGTTATTATGTTGATTATGTAAAGTCCTAGCAGAGATTTAGAAATACAATTTTCCTTAATTACATGGTTTTTATAAAACGGAAACTACAATTCAGTTTGCTCATTTATTTGGTATCAGTAAGTAATTGAAAAATATTTTAAGAGAAGGCCATTTATTTGTTATTAAGTAGGCTCAGTATTTGAAAAATATTTGTAGAGAGTAAGGATCAGTTCGGATGCAACAAAGAATGTTTCTCCAAGGCTCATACAAAATCATTTTCTTTCACATAGAGAAGGTTTTTGCTTTCATACTGTTTAGAAGAAACTAAGAGCTTTAATTTTATTTCAAAATGAATGATTTTCTAATTGTTTGGGCACTAAATATTACCTTCTACGTCTCACAACAAAATAGATATAGAAATTCAGTATATAAAGTATTGTTTTATTGATACCTAATATAATTCCTAGTATAGGGTAAAAAGCCCACCCCCTGGGCCTTTTACCCCTGGCCTGGGGTAAAAGGCCCTTTTCTTTTTTCCATTGTAATACACAATTTCACCCCTACAAAATAGTAATAGATGAATAAAAATCTCAGCAATGGTAGTCCATTAACTAAGGTTTCTAGCAAAACCGGTGTCAGATGAATAGCTCAAATAGCTTAAATGCAGCAGGCCTTTTTCCTTAAGGGGGGCTTTATACCCCACCCTACCCTATATGTGTGCTTTGCCACTCGCTGTATTTGGTTCGTTGCTCGCTTATTTCTTTTGCCACTCGTCATATTTTCTTTGTCACTCATTAACTACTCGCCTTCAATTACATTACTCTGCCACTCGTTCCATACCGTAATACGCATTCTTTTCTCCACTCACTGTCACTCGTCATTCACTTAGGCACTTGTTTGGTTCATTCATTCTATCACTTGCTTTAATCCACCACCCATTCTGTATTATACACTGTAATTATTATTGAACGCCATTAAATTCATTCCCTCACTCCACTCCCTAGCTCATCACCAGCTTCATTCATATTCTTGTCCCACTATCCACTCATACATCTCACTTTCACTTTCCCCAGCACTCTCTTCACTCACTCACCCTCAGTTCCTACTCCACCATTCTCTTAACTCAGTTCGCCATTCATTCCACTTTCGTCACTCTCAATTCTGTCACATCCCCAACCACTTTATTCACACACACACACACACACACACACACACACACACACACACACACACACACTTCCTACTTCACCTGCCACCTCACTTCACTTGCTTCACTTGTTTTAACTTAGTTTTCTCCCTCCACTGGCTCTCTTTCACTTCCAACTTTTCTCCTTCCGTCTCTCAGTGGTGTGTGGTTCTGCTCTCTTCTTCCTCCTCCTTTACCACTCTCACTTTATACCCCTTCACTGAAGACGCCTCTCTCTCTCTCTCTCTCTCTCTCTCTCTCTCTCTCGCTCGCTCGCTCGAAGTGTAACCACTCAACCCTCACCCTCCACTTTTTAGCTGCCCTCCTTCCAGCCACTCTTTCATCCAGCCCGTCTCTCGAGCCCACTTAATTTTTCCTCGGAATGAACAGTTTTGGAGAGAGTGAAAGAGTGAGAGAGAGAGGGGGGGGGGGAAGTGGTGGAGGGAGGGAGGGTACGAGGGAGACGGCCTAAAAACGAAGAGGAAGTGGACAAAAAATCGTTACATGAATATACAGCACACAAACACCCACCCACACACTCATCGCTACTAATGAGGTGCTCTGCCTTCCCACTACAAAACTCACATGACTCCCACACCACCTACCCACCATCCCCTACAGAAAGCCAAAACCTGACCCAACACACACTAGAAAGTGAAAAAAAATATATATATATATATATATATATATATATATGACGCCGGGTGGTATGCTACAGTGGGGAAGTACCGTAAAATACTTTGAAGTACTGTTAACAGGACAATGAGTTGTGCGGCGGTTGGTAATCGAAGCAGCCAATTTTTTCTGTATTCACCATACCAAAGCAGAAATGGTTAGAGTAGGTGGACAGGAGTGTACTGGCTGGCTGGGATGGAGGACTACTGGGTCACGAGAGGGCAAGACACCCTGTGAAGATGGATTTTGTAAGTGAGGCAGTGAGGTGTAAATCAAAGAGTTGTTTGGTGAGCAGAAAGGAGTGGACTGGACGGGCTGAGATGGTGGAGTTATGGACATGCCAGGGGAAGACGCCCTGTGAAGATACCCTGTGCATTTTGTAGGTAAGGCGGTAACGTGGCAGTCAAAGGTTTGTGTGGTAGGCAGACAGGAGTGGATGGGGTGTGTTGGATGGGTTAATATGGTGGTAGGTGATGGGGCTGGGTATGTTTACTAGAACCTATAATGATGGGAGCATTATGAAAGTGGTATCAGTTGTGTAAACATAGCTACTCTACTAGAAGCTCGATGTGAAGAGAGGGTAGATGAAGTGAGGGGTGGGAAGAATGGAGTAAGTAGGGCAGACTGGGATTGTGTGTCATGACGGAATAAGTATACCCTGTGAAGATGGGTGTTTGAAATGGAGTGCCATAGGCGGTGGGAAGGTGTAATTAATAAATCACCTTTAAATGTGAGGTGCAGAAAATGGGAGGGGTGGGTGGAAAGGAGTGGGCGGGATGGGCTGGGAAGGTGGTGGATATTGAGCCAAGGCGGGGCAATGCACCCTGTCAAGATGAGCGTTGTAGACTGAACAACACGACGTGAATTTCAAGTTTTCTCCAACAATAAGGGAAATATATATAGACAGATAGATACATACATACATACATAAATAGAGAGGGAGAGAGAGTACAGTGCAAAAGTGTGCGTTTTCGTACACTGAAGAACGAGGGTTCGCGCCCCGCCAAGGTAATAAACTTTGGAAGCGTTCTTCAGGCCACGTACTACACTGGCGGACACAAGGGGTGCTGTGGTTGAGCCGGTGTCGCATACTGTAAAGTATGTTTGCACCCAGTCGGCTTGCGCGGGCCGATTACATTTGGTTCACAGATTACACACACATCCAGAGCCACTCCAACATAACAATTACACTTACAAGCACTTCTCACCCTACATACAATCTCTCCCAGACAGCCTAGGTTAAGCCACTTGGTAGAGATACCGTACATTGGCTGTATCGTCCCAGAGATACACTGACTGTATCGTCCCCACTTCGGTCGGGATAGGCCGGTCCTGCAGTGGACAATCAAACGGCTGATGAGATTATATATATATATATATATATATATATATATATATATATATATATATATATATATATATATATATATATATACCACGTTGAGTACACCGCTTCCCGTCCGATCAGCGAAGTTAAGCAACGTTGGGTCTTGTTAGTACTTGGATGGGTGACCGCCTGGGAACACCAGATGCTGTTGGCATCCTTACGTGTCAAGTGGGGTTGGTGGAGGATTAGTGCCCCTCCCTGTAAAACAATTAACTCTAGGCCCTTGGCCACCCCGTTTGGGATACATGGCGTCTGGCAATGATGATGATATATATATATATATATATATATATATATATATATATATATATATATATATATATATATATATATACAAGGCTTGAGTTTAAACCCGAAGGAATGAAAAAAAAAACACACACACACACACATCAGCCTGATTCTTCCTCTACGATTATTCAAGGTGACATGGAAACTCTAATACAGGTGTGGGCGCTGTGATGAAGCGACATTATCAGACATATATAAAACCCCGAGATCGCAAACGGGAAGGCAAATACCAGACCACTTGTGGTACATCACTGCTTATATATAGGAAACAAAGACATTTACACTGTTGATGTAGAGAGAGAGAGGAAGAGAGAGATCTGACCTATCTTACACGCTGCTGATTCATTGCTGCACAGAAGAATGGAGCCTGACTTTTTCCTATCTTGAAAGGTGTTTTGAAACTGGCCTACCTAAAATAGATATTTACCTGCTGCACCTTCGAGTACTCAGTGTTAAAACTATGGCCTTTTATATCCGCTTCTTGGAGATATTGAAACGGTCTCTCTCTCTCTCTCTCTCTCTCTCTCTCTCTCTCTCTCGTTTCATGTTTTCTCAAACTGGTAAGAAGGAGAACAGGCTAAGAAAGGAGGCAGAATGGGAGGAAAAAAAAATGAAATAATGAGAGGAAGGGAGAGAGGGATTAAAAATAAGTTTTAAAAAATGTAGCAGGAGCAGTGTTAGGAGACTGTGGGAAAGAGAATAAAAAGAGATGGAATGGAGAAAGAATGGAATGGATGGAAACGAGGACGTGAGGGAAGGGAGATGGGAAAGAGGGAGGGAGGGAAAGTAAAGAACGAGATGTAGAGAGATGGAAAAGAGACAGTACTTAGGGAGGCAATGTAGGAAAACAGAATAAAGTGAAGGGAGAGGGAGAAAGAGGAAGGGCGAGAGGAGGGAGGGAGGAAGAAATTGACAGAATGAGATTATACGAGAGAAAAAGTGGAGGGAGGATGGGAGAGAGGGAAGGTGTTAGGAAGGAGATAAGAAAAACAGAGGATGTGAGAGAAGGGAAAACGAGAGGGAGTTGAAGGAGAGAAAGGGGGAGGTAAAGTGAAAGGAGTGAGGAAGAGAGGTAATAACAAATAATCAGTATAACAGAGAGAGAGAGAGAGAGAGAGTCAAAATCCCCCTGGGTGAACTCTCCTCTACGTGCAGTTTGTCGGCCTCTCAGTAAAATTGAAACCACTCCCAGAAGGCCATCACCCACACCAGCCGGAGGGAGGAAAAGAAAGAAGGAAAGGAAACATAAGAAAAATCAGTGTAAAGGAGAAGGATGAGGAGGAGGAAGGAGTGAGGCAGAGATACTGACACCATACAGATGTTATTGTTGTTAGTACCTGGTTAGGCTTAATATTAATAGGTTAGGCTTAATATTAATAATCTGTCCAATATTCAGGTATATTTACAGAATATGAACACACACACACACACACACACACACACACACACACAGTCACAGCAGCGTGGGATAAAAACCAATCTCCCAGGCTGATCCCGCTAATGGATGGGGTGACACTGCCACTAGAACATCAGCACCAAGCAAACCAGGTTTTTCACTTCCGTATCTAAAAACTGAAAATTGATATAATAATGAAAAACACGAGGAAGACTTGAATGATGGCGAATGATGGGGAAAAGCAACAATTTGAGCACTCGTGTGTGTGTGTGTGTGTGTGTGTGTGTGTGTGTGTGTGTGTGTGTGTGTGTGTGTGTGTGTGTAATACTTGAAGGAATCGTATCCACATATAAAACTATCATTAACTACCTATAAAATGTCTGTTGGATTCATAGCCAATTATTATTATTATCATCATCATCATCATCATCATCATCACAAGGGTGGATGGGATACAACAAATAGGACAAAAGAGCACAAAAGAAGAACTATCGACAAAGTTCCCTGTGCAATAATCCATGTACCTATTCGCTCATCACTGAAGCTTTGGCAGCTCCCTGCTTCACCTCACAGGCCAGACTATGCACACAAAATAAGGTGGTTCATATTGCCTTTGGGACAGACACCATTCCTTCACTGCTAACCTATGTAATAAATGGAAACCTTGTCGTACGCATCTGCATTCATGCATTCATTTCTTTCTATCTATTTAGCTTTCTATATTACTGTGTGATGCCGCATCGTATGAGGTGTGGTCTCGACTAAAGGACCTCGTCATTTCTGTTCCTACTCATTAACGACCACTTTTCTCACGATAGGTCCCATACAAAACCATACTTTCGCGCACTTATCACCTCACTTCGTTCTAGGTCTCCCGCTTCTTCTTCCACCTCACTGTCAATTCTTTTGTTTCCTTTCCATGTATACGTGTTGAGAAGCTTGGGAGCAAGGACACATCCCTGTTTTATTCCTGTACTTACTGGGATGTCGGATGTTCCTCCTCCACACTTGACAGCATCCTCAGTGTTTGAATACAGGCCAGCGATCAGTCGGATTATCCCTGCGGGGATCCCACAGAGTCGCGGGACCATCCACAGTGCCTCCCAAGTTACTGAGTCAAACACTTTCTTAAGATCCACACAGGCTGCAAGCAGACCATCTCGATACTTAATGCGGCGGTTCACGCGAACTCGAAGAGCAAGGATGTGGTCAACTGTAGACTTCTTGGGTGTGAGTCCGGTCTGGGACAAATGTGTCATGTGGGTTATTTAGTTAATCCTCAGTATGTGGCGTGTGAAGCCCCACAGTCACGAACTTCCAATCCTGAACCAGTCTGTCCTTCACTCATCTCCTCCCACCCCATCAACTCTCTCTCTCTCTCTCTCTTAGACACGATAGTCATACTCTGCAACAAACAGCTCAAAAATACCCTGTAATATCTTAAGTCCATCGAGTTTGTTTTCCATAATTTCAAACTCCCTGGTATTGTTTGACACTCTGCATTCCACTCCTCTCTTTTCTCTCCCTCACCTCTCCCATATTCCCTCCGTCTAACGTATTTCTCCCCGCCTCCCTCCTGTTTCTCCTTCTCCATTTCTCTCCCATCTTCCCCTGCCCTCATCTCTCTCCCACCTGTCCCCTACCCCCTTTCCTTCTCCTACTCTCCCCTCTCCCACCTCTCTCCCCCATCAGATGTCAAGACAACTATGCAAATCCCAGCCACATGACCCATAAACAGCCTTACATTACCAAGTTAACTGAACGGTTATGGCCAGGCTAGCTCACTGTCACCGCCGTTACTCCCCCCCCCCCTCTCTCCCAGGTTAAAGCTTCCTCCCTCTCTCTCACCCTCAGCCCCAACCCCCACCCCTCACAACAAACCCGGCTCAGCGTCAGAGTGGACGGGTTTAAAACTTTATAAACTATGCACATGAAAGGGACGGCAGGCTTTATCCTCCATTCTGCTTCATTCAACTCCGCTTCTTTCTTTGTGTAGAGGGTTCCTTGCTGTGTCACTTGTCTTACTCGCTTTAGCCCGCTCTATTTCCCATTCTCTTTACCACTCCTATTGCTTACTTATTTGCTTTACTGCTTGCTACATGTGCAATGCCACTTGCTATACCTGCTTTGCCACTCGTAATATTTATTTTGCCTTTCGCTGTATTTTTTTTTTTTTCACTCTCCACATTTGCTTTGTCACTCTCTTACTTACTTTGCCACAAGTCATATTTGCTTTCCACTGACTGTATTTGCTTCGCCACGCCATATTTGTTTCGCCACTCGCTGTATTTGCTGTGCACTTGCTATAGCTGCTTTGCCACTTGTTATATTTGCTGTCATTCGCTATATATTTATGTTTTGGCACTGTAATATCGGCTCTGTTATTTGTTATGTGTGCTTTGCCACTCGATGTACTTGGTTCGTTGCTCGCTTATTTCCTTTGCCACTCATCATATTTTCTTTGTCACTCTCATTAACTACTCGTCTTTCCTTACATTACTCTGCCACTCGTTCCATACCGTAATACGCATTCTTTTCTCCATTCTCTGTCACTCGTCATTCACTTAGGCACTTGTTTGGTTTATTCATTCTATCACTTGCTTTAATCCACCACCCATTCTGTATTATACAGTCATTATTATTGAACGCCATTAAATTCATTCACTCACTCCACTCCCTAGTTCATCACCAGCTTCATTCATACTCTTGTCCCACTATCCACTCATACATCTCACTTTCACTTTCCCTAGCACTCTCTTCACTCACTCATCCTCAGTTCCTACTCCACCATTCTCTTAACTCAGTTCACCATTCACTCCACCTTCGTCACTCTCAAATCTGTTACATCCCCAACCACTTTATTCACACACACACACACACACACACACACACACACACACACACACACACACACACACACACTTCCTACTTCACCAACCACCTCACTTCACTTGCTTCACTTATTTTAGGTCACTCAGTTTTCTCCCTCCACTCGCTCTCTTTCACTTCCAACTTTTCTCCTTCCGTCTCTCAGTGGTGTGTGGTTCTGCTCTCTTCTTCCTTCTCCTTTACCACGCTCACTTTATACCCCTTCACTCTGAGACGCGTCTCTCTCTCTCTCAAAGTGTCACCACTCAACCCTCACCCTCCCCTTTTTAACTGCCCTCCTTCCAGCCACTCTTTCACCCAGCCCGTCTCTCGAGCCCACTTAATTTTTCCTCGGAATGAACAGTTTTGAAGAGAGAGAGAGAGAGAGAGAGAGAGAGAGAGAGAGAGAGGGGGGGGGGAGTGGTGGAGGAAGGGATGGAACGAGGGAGACGGAATAAAAATTAAGAGCAAGTGGACAAAAAATCGTTACATGAATACACACAGCACACACACACACACACACACACACATCCACACACTCATCGCTACTAATGAGGTGCTCTGCCTTCCCACTACAAAACTCACACGACTCCCACTCCACCTATCCACCATCCCCTACAGAAAGCCAAAAACCTGACCCAACACACACTAGACAGTGAAAAAACAATTCAAAAATGACGCTTGGTGTGCTACAGTGGGGCAGTAGCTACCGTAAAATACTGTGAAGTATTGTTAACAGGATAGGGAGTTGTGCGGCGGTTGGTAATCGAAGCAGTCAATTTTTACTGTATTCACCATACCAAAGCAGAAATGGTTAGAGTATGTGGACAGGAGTGTACTGGCTAGCTGGGATGGAGGACTCCTTGTTCACGAGAGGGCAAGACACCCTGTGAAGATGGATTTTGCAGGTGGGGCAGTGAGGTGTAAATCAAAGAGTTGTTTGGTGAGCAGAAAGGAGTGGACTGGATGGGCTGGCATGGTGGAGTTATGGACATGCCAGGGGAAGATACCCTGTGAAGATACCCTGTGCATTTTATAGATAAGGCGGTAACGTTCCAGTCAAAGGTTTGTGTGGTAGGCAGACAGGAGTGGATGGGGTGTGTTGGATGGGTTAATATGGTGGTAGGTGATGGGGCTGGGTATGATTACTAGAACCTATAATGAGGGAAGCTTTATGAAGCTGGCATTAAGGTGGAAACATAGCTACTCTACTAGAAGTTCGAATTAAGAGAAGGTAGATAAAGTGAGGGGTTGACAAAAAGGAGTGGGCGGGATGGAATGAGAAAGTGGGGCATGACTGAATGAGGATACCCTGTAAAGTTGGGTGTTTGATGAGAAGTGCCACTGGTGGTGAGAAGGTGTAATTTACATGTTTCTCTTTAAGTTCTGACGAGGGGAAGTATCAAAAGGGTGGGGTGGGTGGAAAGGAGTGGGCTGGATGGACTGGTATTGTGGTGGGTAATGAGCCAAAGCGGGACAATGCACCGTGCAGATGAGCATGGCAGATTGACAGACATGGGCGTGGCGGTGTTCAGCATTCAAAGTTGTCTCCAACAACAGGAATATATAATTAAGCACGCGACGCACTTGTATACTCGTACAAGGAATAAGTATAAACTTGAAGTAATATCGACGCATCCAAATACGGATGTAATCGCGAAAGGGAAGGCAAACCCCCGAAAACTTACGGGAGAGAGAGAGAGAGAGAGAGAGAGAGAGAGAAAGCGTTAACAAAAATCTCCCAGTTGGATTACAGCTAATGGATGGGGTGACAGGCGCATATGATGGATCAACACTAAAGACCTCATGTTTTTCACTTCAGCATAAAAAAAAATAAAATAAATAAAAAAGGACAATGGCTAACAGGTGAAAAGTGATAAAAAATGAGAGGAAGACTTTAATGATGAGCGAATGGACGGGTAAAAGTATAATGTTAGCACTCTGTTGCTAGATCTGCAGGTTCTGTACTTTCCGCTTCCTGTTTCTGAATCCCTCCCATCCCATGTACTCGTATTACTGGGAAAAGAACTACAGGATGGTCATCATGATGATTGTGATGCGTGATGATGACTATCTATCTATCTATTGCCAGACGCCTCAATCCCGTTTGGGGTGGCCACAAACAAATCGCCTCCAAGTCGCCCTGTCCCCCGCCATTTCACTGCCCTGCTCCCAACTCACACCCCCATCTCTCATATACCTCTCCACCCCATCCCTCCATCTCATCCTCGGCCTCCCCCTCCCTCTTCCCCCCTCCACCTCACTCACATACACTCTCTTCGTCAGTCTTTCACCCTCCATCCTCTCCACATGGCCAAACCACCTCAGTGTGTTCCTCATAACGCTTCCTATCACATCCACATCAACACCACAACGCTCCTTTACATCCTCATTCGTCAGCCTGTCTCTCCATGTGACTCCACAGGCTCCTCTTAAATAACACATTTCCACTGTTCTCACTCTTGACTTGTGTCCTTCCAACAACGTCCAAGCTTCACTTCCATACGGTACGTTAGAGTTGGTATCACAACGCTGTCATGTAGTAACTTTTTCACTTCCATGCTCACTTCCCTGTTTCTTATCACTGCTTTCAAAGAACCAGCAACCTTTCTTCCCTGCTGTACCCTTTCAAGCACTTCACCCTCCAAACCTCCATCCTTATTCATCACACTACCCAAGTACTTAAACGTACTCACATTTTCCAATTCCTCACCATCCAACCTCGCTGTACATTCACTGACTTCACCTCTCTCAAAGACCATCACTTTACCCTTCCCTACATTCACTTTTAGATTCCGTTTCTTACACACTCTCCCAAACTCATCCACCAAGCCTTGCAGCTCCCCTTCGTCTTCACTCAACAACACAGTATCATCTGCAAACAACAGTACAGGGAGTTTCCAAACACTATCCTCTCTCACCAGGGCCACTCCAACATCCACTACCCTACCTTGTACCTCTTTTATTACCCCATCCATGTACAGACTGAACAACCATGGAGACATGACACATCCCTGTTTCAACCCAACTTTCAAAGAGAAAAATTCACTTAGTTCACCATCCACACGCACCGCAGCCTTCGCACCATCGTACATACTCTTCACAGCATTCAACAACTTCCCATCTACTCCATATATTCTTAACACTTTCCACAATCCTTGTCTTGATGATGACGATGATGATAAATTAACCTGATAAAGGTTTGAATGAGGAGTGAGCCGGCAACGAAAGCCTCAGGGTACTTGGGTTATGCCCTTTGTATGGTGTGGTGTGAGAGGAGGATTTTTGTGTCATGTGGTGTGAAATTATGGTTCGGAATGGTATGGTGTAGTGTGATGTGGTGTGCTGTGTTGCATGATGTGGCGTGTTGAGCGGTGTGGTGTGCTGTGCTGTGCTTTGGTGTATGATGATGATTTTTCTGTGCAATGATGTGAGAGGATGGTGTGTGGTTTGTTGTGGTGTGTGAGGGTGATTTTTGCGTACAGTTTCGTGAGAGGATGGTGTGTTGTGGTGTGAGGTGTGCTGTGGTGTGTGAGGATGATTTATTATGCCGTGGAGAGAGACGATGATGTGGTATGGTGTGTTGTTGTGTGTGAAGGTGATTTTTTATGCCGTGGAGAGAGACGATGATGTGGTATGGTGTGTTGTGGTGTGTGAGGGTGATTTTTGTGTGGTGTGATGTGGTATGACAGAATGGTATGGTATGGTGTGTTGAATGATGTGGTGTAGCTTTGCACCTCGGGTCCTAAAATCGTTAGTAAGAGACAGAGGGACAAAGCCGCTCCCAGAGGTACTCCTGCATCTGTAAAACAAATTAGAGAAAGTGTTGTTTTATGAGTGAATGAGAGTCATGGCCCCAGCTGCCAGCAGCGACGGAGCAACTGGCCAGGACGCGCAGACACACGGAGCAGCTGGCGGCTCGTGAGCTGGAGGGAGGGGAGGGTTGGGAACAGAATTTGATTTCAGGAAGAGAATGGGGGAGAGGGAAGTGTGAGGAAGAGGTGGACAGAACTCGGACACACACACACACACACACACACACACACACACACACACACACACACACACACACACACACACACATACACAAGACCAAAATCATTAGGGACTTACCCATTAACTAGGCGATAAATACAGCAATCATAGAACACGGTTAGAATAAAAGCATAAAGCAATACCAACATTAAGTCAGGATAACAACAGCTACCATAACCATCACAACATCAACACTCCTCTACCAATCACAACAATACCAAAAACGAGTCTGATTAACAATAATTACCACACCATATAACAATAACATCCATAACGACAATCACACAAACAACTCCAACAATCACCGTAGAAACTGTCACCCAAACCACCGTGACAACAAAAACAACCGCAGCAGCAATAATCACAAAAATACTATTGCATCAACAATAACAGTCACCACTACAACAATCATACCACCATCAACAGCTTCACTATCAACATCCACACCAACAAGATCTACTTCAACAATAACCACCCCAACAACAATATCTGCACCAATACTACCCACAACAATAAGAACAACCACCACAGCAACCACGCCATCGGCAACAACAACATCACCAGCAACAACCCAAACAATAATAACCACACCAATAACAACCACAGGCCACAAAAAATAACCCTAACTTACTCAACAACAACCACATCAACAGCAATAATCCCAAACATACTGTGCCCAAAATAATGGTCATCACAACCACTACCACTACAAAAACAACAATCACACATCAGTAACAAGTGCAACCATAACAATTCACAACACAATTACCATACCGATAACAACCACAAAAATACAATTCCACTACACTAATAACCACTACTACCACTACAACAACCACCACCACCATCAGCCACCAACACCATTACCATCACAACAGGGGATTGGCAACCACTTCCTCGTGGGATCTGGCTCCCTCGTTCCTAAATACTGCTGCATTTTTCCTCCTCCTCGTCCGCTGTTTGTCTTCTCTCTCCCTTCAAACTTTTCCTTCTCTCGCTCTGGTCACACAGCAAAGAGCAAGATGTATTGTCAGGAGGTGGGTGGGGAGGGGTTGCCGCCCCCCTCCCACCTGCAAACCCAATATGCATCAAACGCTCCTAGAACACGCCGGGGTAATCCAGTCCTACACCTGCACTTCCCTCACGCCTCGTAAAGAAGGGGCCAGACAGGGTGTTGAAAAGAAGCAGGGTGAAACATGTAGGGTGAAACAAAGAAACAAAATGAAGAGAATAGATAGGGTGAGGAAGTAAGGTAGGATGACGAAGTGAGGTAGAGTGATGAAGTGAGGTTGGGTGATGAAGTGAGGTAGAGTGATGAAGTGAGGTAGAGTGATGGAGTGAGGTAGAGTGATGGAGTGAGGTAGGGTGATGGAGTGAGGTAGGGTGATGAAGTGAGGTAGAGTGATGAAGTGAGGTAGAGTGATGAAGTGAGGTTGAGTGATGAAGTGAGGTAGGGTGATGAAGTGAGGTAGAGTGATGGAGTGAGGTAGAGTGATGAAGTGAGGTAGGGTGATGAAGTGAGGTAGAGTGATGGAGTGACGTACAGTGATGAAGTGCGGTAGGGTAAGGAAATGAGGTAGGGTGAGGAAGCGAGGTAGGGTGAGGAAACTTAGGGTAAGGAAGAAATGTAGGGTGATGGAGGGGCGTAGAGTGAGGGAGAAAAATAGGGTAGCTAACGAAATATGGTACCGGTAGAGGGAGGAAATGAAGTCGAGTGAGGAAGTGAGGCAGAGTGAGGAATGAGGGTGGGGAAGAGGTAGGGTGAGTGAGGGAAGTAGAGGGACGCAGACATGTAGGGTGAAATAAAAGTAGGATACGACAGGTGGGTGACAAGGATAGGTAGGGTTAGTTAGCAAGGTAGGATGAGGTAAAGATGCATGTGTGGTAGACAGACAAGGTAAGGCGGACAGTGTGAGAGAGAGTAGAAGGCAAGCAAGGTGAGACAAAAGTAGTAGGTAAGCTGTGTAAGATATTGTATGAGGTAGGGAGGGTGAGGAACGTTGGCAGTTTGAGGCAGGAAGTAGGCAGGGTGAGGCATTTACGATGCAGGAGGGATAAGGCAGTAAAGAATGTAGGTGGGTTGAGGCACAGTAAGGTGTATGTAGGGTGACGCAGTGCATGAGGTAAGTAAGGTGAAGTATTGTGGGAGGTCGGTAGGGTGAAGCTGAGTAGGAGACAGGAGGAGGGAGGGCAGGAGAAACAAAGGACCAGCAGAAAAGGAAGCTGCCAGGGTGAGGCACACTTAGAGTGGATGCAGTCCAGATGAGGCAAGGTGGAAGACAGGGTAGGAACTGTGAAAGGCAAGGAGACAGAAGGAAGGCAGAGACGATCACAGAGAAGACTGACGTACAGAAAGAAAGACAGGCAGAGAGGCAGGGTGAGACACAAAACAAAGACAGGAAGAGAGAGGCACAGTGAGACAGAGAGGCAAGGGTAGGTAGTACAGGCTGGGTGGGACAGAGCGGCAAGGATAGGCAGAGGGAGGGAGAGGGAGACAGAGATGCAAGTATAGGCAGAGAGAGTCAGGGTGAGACAGAGGCAAGGATAGGCTGGGAGAGGCAGATTAAGACTGAGAGGCAAAGACACGCAGAGAAAGCCAAAGATAGGCAGAGAGAAGCAGGCGAGATAGAGAGGCAAGGACAGGAAGAGAGAGGCAGAGTGTGAAAGAGTGGCAAAGATAGAAAGAGAGTGGCAAAATGAGACAAGGATAGGCAGAGAGAGGCAGAGTGTGACAAAGGCAAGGATAGGCAGACAGAGGCACAGTGAGACAGAGATGTAAGTATAGGCAAAGAGAGGTAGAATGGGACACAGAAGCAGGATAGGCAGAGAGAGGCAAGGTGAGACAAGAAGGCAAGGATAGGAAGAGGGAGGTAGGGTGAGACAGAGAGGCAAGGATGGGCAGAGAGAGAGGTAGGGTGAGACAGAGAGGCAAGGATAGGCAGAGAGAGGTATGGTGTGACAGAGAGGCAACGACAGGCAGAGAGAGGTATGGTGTGACAGAGAGGCAACGACAGGCAGAGAGAGGTATGGTGGGACAGAGAGGCAAGGATAGGCAGAGAGAGGTATGGTGGGACAGAGAGGCAAGGATAGGCAGAGAGAGGTATGGTGGGTCAGGGAGCCAGGATAGGCAGAGAGAGGTATGGTGGGACAGAGAGGCAAGGATAGGCAGAGAGAGGTATGGTGGGACAGAGAGGCAAGGATAGGCAGAGAGTGGTATGGTGGGACAGAGAGGCAAGGATAGGCAGAGAGAGGTATGGTGGGACAGAGAGGCAAGGATAGGCAGAGAGAGGTATGGTGGGACAGACAGGCAAGGATAGGCAGAGAGTGGTATGGTGGGACAGAGAGGCAAGGATAGGCAGAGAGAGGTATGGTGGGTCAGGGAGCCAGGATAAAAAGTGAGGCATGGAGGCTCTTGAACAATAAAGAAAACAGGAAAAGGAGGAGAACGCAGTTTAGATGAGAGAGAGAGAGAGAGAGAGAGAGAGAGAGAGAGAGAGAGAGAGAGAGAGAGAGAGAGAGAGAGAGAGAGAGAGAGACAGACAGACAGACAGACTGACTGACAGACAGACAGAGACAGACAGACAAAGACAGAGACAGACAGACAAAGACAGAGACAGAGACAGACAGACAGTTGGGGGGGGGAGGAATAACTGATTCCCAAAGATGAAAGAAGACGGAAAAGTTACGAAGGGCACGGTGAGGGAGGGATGAGTGAGGGGGTGACGAATGAGGGAGTGAAGGATGATGGAGGGAAGTGAGGGGGAAGGAAATGTACGGGAGGGAAAGGTGAAGGAGTGAAGGGTGATGGAGGGATGGGTTAGGGAGGGAAAGGTAAAGGGGGAACGGCTGAAGGAGAGGAGGGTGATGGAGGGAAGAATGAGGGAGGAAAAGGTATGGGATAGGTGGGAAAAGTTGAGAAAGCTGAGGGGGGCAATGGTAAGGACAGGGTTCCAGAGGGAATGGTGAAGATGGGACGGGAGAGATGGACGAGAAGGGAAAGACGGCATGAATAGGAAGGAAGGGGGAAGGAAAGGTACTAGAAGGAGGGGTAAAGAAAGTCATGAATGAAGATGGCACATGCAAGATTGTTGGTCAGCTGGAATACTTGCAAATACAATTCTGCAGCGTCATTTACAAATCATGTGGGCATCGTATATTCAGAAGGCCAAGCTGTCAACGCCTCCCTCCACCCACTTGTTATCATACCAATCTCTAAAGGAAATTGGATGAATTTTCATGACTACATTGTTTTTACAAGAGGAATAGTGAATTACAATATATCGTCGTGGCCCACCTAAAATATTACCGTGGCCCCCCGTGTGAGATCTAGTGGATCCCTTCACGTGTTGGCACACAAAAGACCGGGTAGCTCCACTGCCTGGGCATACAAACGTTCCTCAGTTCTTTCCCTATCCCCCAAAAGGAGAATGGTAGACTGCAGGAGAAGGGTAACTTCAGTTTCCAGTCCACTGGGTTCACATTCAAGCGAACCTGGGACTGCACCTATTACCGTAGTACTACTACTACTACTACTACTACTACTGTACTACCGTACTACTGCTGCTACTACTACATCCGACAAGTGTCTCTATAACAAAACAAAATCTATTAGTGGTAACCATAATACAGTATAAAGACATCACAGTACTGAAAGGGTTAAGCGGGGATCACTGTGAGGGGCCCAGCTAACTCCCCCAGTGCTTGAACCTGGATTATTTAGTTTAATACACAGGCTAATACGGTCAGAGTCGGGTTATCCGCGGATAAAGAGAAAATCACATATGAGAATCTACCCTGGTGCAGGCCATTATATCGGATTTTAGTTATGTTGCAACTCTCTCTCTCTCTCTCTCTCAGAAAGAACTAGCTACATATTCCTTCTTTTTTTCAATAAAACTTCTGCCTACACTGGGAGTACAGTACGTTAAGTTTATTGTCAGATGGTGGTGGTGGTAATGTCAGACAAGAGGGGCAGTAATATGATGCGTATCGAACCGTGACAGCAATACAGTTAACAGCTTGCCACACCACAGTATCAAGTGCTGGTTGGCGTGACTCAATGCTAGTACACGCCTCAGTCCCGTCACCTCTGCCCTATACCGTAATCTCACCACACCTCCTGTGATGGTGGCACAGCATTTTAAGTCCAATTTTTCCGAAGTTGCTGACGCCTTCCGTTCTCGTGTAAGGCCGTTGTTACCAAAATCTTTTTGCGAAAATTTTTACCCCTTTTATTTTCTCTTGCCAAGGATGCGCCATAACAAAAACCGTTATCTGCAATCATGTAGGATTTAGGACACAAGTCAATTTTCATGGGAATCTCCAGAGACCTACACTACAATTTGGTTCCAGGTAAGGTCAAGGAAGTTCCGCTGAGACGAAGGAGCAGAAAGTGATTCAGAAGCCATAACTGACATGACCAATAAAAAGTGTCACTTTCTCTCGGTGACGGTCAATGGCGTCATATCAGTGTTGGTGCAGTCTGGTGGTGCACGATGGACTGCAATTGCATACTGTACGGCAGCTGCCAACATTTTATAGGATTTCCGTGGAAACATTAAAGGCCGTTTCACACCGGCTGCGATGCTACGCGAGCCACGCTATGCTGCGGACGCTCGCTCGCGATGTTTGCTATGTTAGTGTTCACACCAGAAGCTATGTCTGCTAACACACACACAGTTTCTTGGCTGCAGTGATGAGAGATGGTACCTGTGGTCCCCTGAGATGGAGGAGGAGGAGGAAGAGGAGTTATTAATGTTAACTGTAGCCATGAGCAATAAGAGAAAAAAGAAGTGGGTACATGAAACAAATATGAAAAGACTGGAATGTGGTGAATATCATCATCTTGTTCAAGAGCTGGAAAAGGATGAAGAGAAATTTAGACAATATTTCAGCCTGTCTCCCGCTCAGTTCACTGAAGCTCTCTCACTCATAGAACAAGACATCAAGAAGCAGGACACCAACTACAAAAACTGTCTTCATGTCTTCGGCCAGAAGTGGTTAACCCCTTTACAAGTTTCCGTCATGTTTAACCCTCTCATGGTCGGGACTACTCAAACATTCTGTTCCAGCTGATCCAGACGATTAAATTCACCTGAGTACGTCAAAAGAGCGTGTGAAAGTCATTATTGTCACCAATGACTCTTTCGTGGCCGGGACTACTCTCCATTTTACGCCAGACGACTTTGTTCAGCTGACAGTGAGTCATAGGGGCCTGAGTGTTGATAAAATTGCGTGGTTCCAGCAGGGGCATAACCTAAATGTGATGCTCATGGTGAATATGTTACTGGCAGTGGCCTTTGCTATCATATTCCCCCTCACAGCACTTCCTTCGCTTCCCCCTCTCCGTTTCAGCCTCTTTCCCCCCTTCCATCCTCTTTCTTCACATTCTCCTCTTACCCTCCATTGTTTCCTTTTACTCCCTTTCTTCTTCTCTCTTCCTTTCCCCCCCCTCCCTCCATCCCTTTCTCGTACTCTTCCCCCTCACCCTTTTCCGTATCTCTTCCCTCTCACTCTTTCCCTCTTCTCTTCCCTCTCACTCTTTCCTCTCTTCTCTCTCACTCTTTATCTCCTGTTTTCTCTCTTTTTTTTCTCCTCTCTTCCTACCCACTCTTTCTCTCCCCTCTCCCCTCTCACCCTTTCCCCTCCTCTCCTCCCTCTTGCTCTTTTCCTCCTCACTTCCCTCTCACGTTTTTCCTCCTCTCTTCCCTCTCATTTTCCCTCCTCTCTTCACCCTCTCACTTTCCTACCTCTTCCCTCTCACTTTTACTCTCCTCTCTTCCCTCTTCTCGCTGGCGCGAGTCCCAAAGTGACCAAGTGCGCATGCTTGAGCAAAGCTATGCCGGGAAAAATCGCCGGCCCGGCAATTGGGAAAGCTATGCGATAGGTGTCGCACGCATCGCTCGCATAGCTTCGCATCCGGTGTGAACTGCCTCATTTAAAACAACACAAGTGATTGAAAGCCACGTGGCTCAGCATCGCCAGCATAACGTAGCTCGCGTAGCATCGCAGACGGTGTGAAACGGCCTTAACGCTCCTCCTTTTTTACTGCCCTCCTTCCAGCCTCTTTCACCCTGCCCGCCTCTCAAGCCCACTTAAGTATTTCTTGGAAGGTGCAGTATTGGAGGGGAGAGGGAGCAAAGGTAGGAGGATGATTGTGCATTGTGAGTATTTTTTGAGCAAGAGTGTAAATTACAATAATATATATATATATATATATATATATATATATATATATATATATATATATATATTGTAATTTACACTGTTGTTCGTTCTTCTGTACTCACAAGTATGCACACTCATCCTCCTTCCCTTCCCCTCTCTACATATCGAGAAAGAGAGAGAGCGAGAGAGAGAGAGCACGGGAAGAAGGGAATGACAGAAAAAGTAGAGGAAGAGAGCAAAATAAAAGTTACATGAATACACCGAGCAAAAACACATACAAACCCACAAACACACACATCGCTACTATGAGGTGCTGTGTCCTTGCCACTACAAAACACTATCTCACAGCACTCCCACTCCACCTATACACCATCCTTAACAAGAGAACATGCTGACACAAAACATGTTAAAATGTAGAAAACATAACCCTTAAATAACACTGGGTGTTTGGGTACTGCGGGCAAGTACCGTGAACTACTGTGAAGAGGACCTGGAGCGGTGGCTTCTTCGTCGTGGGTCTACCCCCCAGAGGCTGTCGAAAAGAAGAGGAGGACAGCATGGGGACCAAACCACCGCAAACCCCCCCGGCCCCTCACGGGGCTCGAGTACCTGGGAGTGGCTTCGGTCGCCCGGGCAAGTACCACATCTTCCAACACAACACACACAACAACACCGTTTTTTCTACAACGAGAAATGACTCCCCGGCTGTCATTTCTCAACGACTTCTTCTAGCCAGGGACATTGAGGGCAATCCAGGACCCACCAACAAATACATATGTCCAACATGCTCAAAACCTATCACGTCGAGCCGACAGACAAAGGGTTCAGTTCAATGTAACTCCTGCAAGAACTGGACCCATTACACCTGCACAACACTTGCATCCAGGAAACATTACACAAACACCTGGACCTGCTCCTTCCCCCCACTCATCAACCCTCCCTGCAATCCTACTCCTGCTTCCTTCACACCTCCACAGCCAAACCCACTGACCCTTCCCACACCATCCAGTCCCCCAACTCCTCCCATCCCAACCCATCCTAATCCACCTCAACCCTTACCTCCATCACAACCTCCTCCTACCCCTTCCCCTCCACCCACACCACCTCCCCCCCGTGCTGCGCAGCCGACACACATCGCACACACAACATAAACATCCTTCAGTTAAACACAGATGGCATAAACACCAAAATACATGAACTCACAAAATTCATCAAACAACAGAACATACACATTGCCATCTTACAAGAAACAAAACTACACAAAGCACAGAAAACGCCGACATTTCATAACTTCACCACCATTCGACAAGACCGGGCTGACGGCGGTGGCGGTGGACTCATCACCCTGGTACACAAATCCATCAACTTTGCAGATACCAGTGCACACACACAGTCACTTCTCCCCCCACATGACACCACAACAGAAATAAAATCAAATAAAATACGCACTGGTAACAAATCACACATAACAATCACTAACACATACATTCCCCCCCAATCGTCCCCCACAGTACCACACAATTAATCTCCACAGATACACAACATCACTAACATACCCAACATCATCCTGGGTGGTGATTTCAACGCCAAGTCGTCGGCCTGGCATGTCAACAACCCTGACACAGACAGAGGGCTGGTACTACAATTCCAGACAGATCATCTTTTCATACTAAACAGTCTAGACCAACATACCCATATCCCACACCAAGCCCTCTTCCTCCCATCATCTCCAGACATCACCTTCTGCTCCCCAAACCTCGCTCCCACTACATCATGGAGAGTGGTCAAAACCTTAGGTTCTGATCACCTCCCAATCATCATCACTACCAAAACCAGAATCACCCCTGCTGGCCACAAACACACACACACTAATTATAAGAGAGCCAACTGGGAGGTCTTTCTAACTGAAACAGAACAACATTTCGAAACACTAAACAGTACACTCATCACAAACATCAACACCGCTGTGCACACTTTCAATACAATCATACAAAACGCAGACAAAAGACACATCCCTAGAGGCAACAGAAAGAGACACAACCCCAACTTCACACCAGAAATTCAAGGCCTCATCAGACAACGGGACATACTGCGACACTCCCCAACACCACATACACAAGACCCCATACAACAAATACAAGAACTCAACACTCAGATGAACAGTAAAATATCAGAACAGCAAACACTAAACTGGAAATATTAACTCCAAACACTTGACCACAAAACAAACATCAGCAAACTCTACAAAACACTACACAGCATCACACTTTCCAACAGCAACACCACACAATCACACGCTGCCATCACAACAACAGACACCATACGGTACCCTCAAACAAACAACAAGCAAACACTCTCATCAATCGCTTTTCACAAGTCAGCCATCTAACCCCCCATCCAGAACACCAACGTATCATCAGACGTAAGAGACAGTTCCCCACAGACCCAGACTACGCACCTTTCACTTGCAACCAGACGAAGCACATCATTAACAACCTCAAGCACTCATCTGCCTGTGGACTAGACAACATAAGCAACATTCACCTTAAACACCTAGGACCACAAGGCATACAAGCACTCACCAACATATCAAACTACAGCTACTCACACAACATAATACCCAACATCTGGAAGCATGGCAATATCATCACTATCCCTAAACCCAACAAAGACCACGTTACCCTCCTCACATCGCCCCATCACACTCCTCTGTACCCCCTCTAAAGTCACTGAAAGACTGATACTACAACTAGTCACATCTCACATTCCCCTAGCCCAGTAACAACATGGCTTTAGGCCACTACACTCCACAAACACCCTTCTTACAGACCTTACACAGAGTTTTCGATGGCATGAATTCAGCTAGGCCACCACACAGAACACTCCTAGTCACACTAGACATTAGCAAAGCTTTTGATGCCATCCCCCGCCACAACCTCACAAACAAAATACTCTACACAAACATGCACAATAACACAAAAAGATGGCTGGCAAACTACTTAGCAGGCAGATGTGCACACGTAACATTTGACGGTCAGTCTTCTAACATCAGAAACTTTGCAAACGGCGTCCCCCAAGGATCTGTTTTGTCCCCTACACTCTTTAATCTATACATGCACGACATACCCACACCCCACACACCACAGATACACATAGCTTCCTATGCAGATGATATAACACATATACACACCAAAACTCAAACACAGCTGCACACATCATTCAACCTTACCTCAACACACTACACGAATGGTTCACCACAAACAGGCTCAAAATAGCCCCAGCCAAATCTACAGTTACTCTTCTCACAAACTGGACAGCAGAACATAGTCACATCCCACACCTCACCATAAACAACACTCCACTACCACACACATACACACACACACACACGCACACAAAATCCTTGGTGTAACATACATCAATGTCATTCAAACAACACATCACAAACATTAAAAATAAAATAACAAAGACTCAATGCTTTGAGGTCACTTGCCCATACAACATTCGGACACAACAAAGAAACCACCACCACAGTATACAAACAATACATACGTTCAGTGATGAATTATGCAAGTCCTGCCTGGGCTTCTAACCTCACCAAAACACACTACAACACTCTACAGACCATACAGAACAAGACCCTAAAAATAATCACAGGCTGCACAGCTACCTACAGACCACCTACATCAAGAAACCAAAGTCCTCAAGGTCAAGGATCACCTAGACATGAGAGGCACCCAGTTTCTTGCTGCAGCCTCCACAAACCCACAACATCCACTACAGGACATGGCAGCACATCCACCCACACCAAGGAATATCAAAACAACACCCAGCACACGATACCACACACAAATACTGTCATCTGTCCCCCCTCCCCCACCTCATACCAGCTTCCAGAAGCATATCCACACTCAGATCACTCGCCGCTCCATTCAGTCACTTAAAGACAACACACAGCTGCATGCACGGCCTCCTGACATCCACCCTTCTGAATCCTATCTTCCTCGTGAGGACAGGGTCCACCTGGCCAGGATGAGATGTGGGCACCATCCAGCCCTCTTAAGCTACCAGAAGAGGCTGGATGACTCCATCGCTGATGCCTGTCCAGGATGCAACACAGCACCCCATACTATTAAGCACATTATAGAAGACTGCATTGCACACAATCACCTATGCCAACAACACAACATACACTCTTTGAGAGCTATGTGGGAAAGTCCGGTATCGGCCATGGCCTTCCTAAGGGACTCGGGGCTGTTCGGCCAGACTGCCTAGGGAACAACTACTACTACTACTGCTGTGAAGTGCTGTAAACAGGCTACGGATTTATCCGTCGGTTGGTAATCGGGGCAGTCAATTATTTACTATATTCACAACAAAGCAGAAACGGTCTGGGTAGGTGGACAGCAATGGACTGGATGGCTGGGATGAGTCACTCCAGGGAAGGATACCCTGTAAAGATGCACAATAATTTGTAGAGAAGACGGTAAAGTGGAAGTCAGTGGTCAGTGCTGCGGACAAAGGAAGGGTGGGATGGGCTGGCATGGTGAAGTTAGGGGTCTTGCCAGGGGATGATGATACCCTGTGTAGACACCTTTTGGTGGTGGGTGATGGGGCTGGGTTGGACGACTAGGCCCTGTAAAGATGAGAGTTTTATGAAGGTGGCGTTGGTCGTGGTAACATACTCAATTAGTCGATCGATGTGAGGAGTGTAGATGAAGTGAGGGGTGGGCAGAAAAGGGTGGCTGGGATGGTGGTGAGCGGTGGGTCATGACGGGATGAGTAAACCCTGTGAAGTTCGGTGCTTGATGTGTAGTGCCATTGGTGGTGGGAAGGTGTAATTCACACATTTCACTTTAAATGCTGAGACGAGTAATGGGGTTGGTTGGATGGAAAGGAGCGAGCGGGATGGACTGGGATGATGGCGGGTAATGAACAATGGCGGAGCAATACACTTTGTCAAGATGAGAGTTGTAGACTGGCCGATATTGGCGTGGCGGTGGTTGTCATTCAAAGACTCCTCCAGCAACAACGAAAAAAAAAAAAAAATAGCACGCAACGTTCTCATATACACGACGTAGGTAAAAATCTAAAGTAATAATAAACCAAGTAAATCAGTCTAATTTCTTCGATACGATTATTACAGGTGACATGGACACTTCAATACGGGTGTGGGATACGTGTTGAAGCGACCTTATCAGACTTATTAATCACTCTCGAAAGGGAAGGCAAACCCACGACCACTTACGTTACATCATTATTTAAATGTGTGTGTGTGTGTGTGTGTGTGTGTGTGTGTGTGTGTGTGTGTGAGAGAGAGAGAGAGAGAAATGGGGGGGGGGGAGGCTGCAGAAAATATTGCGACAAGAGTAACAAGGGGGAAGCAGAACCACTATTACGGAATCCGGCTTGTTCTTTTGGCTGGTTTGCGTCTATAACTATATATCAGCACTCTTTTCACTTTAACCAGGCGTAAAACTGCCATCTCTCCACCTTGAATGCTGAGCTATAACAAGACAGTCCCACTGAAACATGGTGCTGGTCACGAAGAAGTGCCGTTAAAAAGGGACGTAGAGTTTTAGTAGTCTTAGTCTAACACTGAACTACGAGAAACGGGCTGGAAAGGGGGCGAAAATCCCCGCCAAGTTAAAATGAATCAATTATTGTACAAGAGTATTTGGGTATTTTAGGATTTTATAGAGTCTGTACGCAAAAAAAGAGAAGACTTACTAGGCAGTGGTTTGGGAGTCATTTAATTTTTCTCCTGTGAACTAGTATATACAGGACACCATTTCCGTCAGGGCTATAGCTATGGGTATTCTTTGATCTTTAAACATTTCGTAAAGCTCTGCTGAGTGCTAGTTCATTTAGTGGAAAGTCACTATATGCTTAATAATATCGTTATCCTCTCAAGACTTTCTTAATAGATTACTATGTAATGCTGGGAGTCACCGTGTACACCATGTAACATATGTATCCTGAACTGACTCCAAGTATAATTCCTCTGCTATTTCGGTATCATTTCTTATGTTCGTGGTTTGTCAACTTTTCCATCAGAGACTCTCGGAGCGAACTCCAGCCGCTGTTCAGGGATTTCCTACCTACTCTTTGTGGAACTACCTCGTTTAGTAACCTACAAATGTTCACTCATTTGTCCTGTACTGTAACAGAACTTCACCCATCAGCTGCAAGGTCATATTCTTAGCTAGTAAACTACATTCTACTCTTTTCTCTCGCAGCAAAAAGTTTGGTTATTTCCTTTGAATCAGTCTGTCCCTCTCCCTCCTGAGATCTGCTGAAGCTAACGGTACTATTTCCTGACTTTTTCACCATTCTGTGGTCTCTGCCTACATTTACTGTTCCTATATTATCCTTCCCATATTTAGCATTTACCGTATATAATTCAGGTCGTTTGAGGCCAATCCGACCAGTTCAGGTCAATACAAATCGCATCAGTTCAAGCCTTGGCAAGCATGATAAAAAAAAAAATAATAATAATAATAATAAAGAAAGCCACTGCAGTGTTAAACTTCCTAATACGGTTGCCTATATCAGTTCTGATCTCTCAGGACAGGCCGGGGTGGGCGAATTGAGTGGGCGGGACGGAATTATATGGCGTTGTGTAATTGGAAATTCCAGAGGAAAGTGTTGCTGTGTTGCTACGAAGATGGGTGCTGTGCGTAGGTCAGGAAGATGTACGTCATGGGCGGTAAGGCATGCAGAAGAAAGTGTATATTATGTTGCTGTGAAGATGGGTGCTGTGCGTAGGTCAGGAAGATGTAGGTCTTGGGTGGTGAGGCATGCAGAAGAAAGTGTATATTATGTTGTTGTGAAGATGGGTGCTGTGAGTAGGTCAGGAAGATGTAGGTCTTGGGTGGTGAGGCATGCAGAAGAAAGTGTATATTATGTTGTTGTGAAGATGGGTGTTGTGAGTAGGTCAGGATGGTGTAAGTCATGGGTGGTGAGGCATGCAGGGTATGTTGCAGTGAAGATGGGTGCTGTGAGTAGGTCAGGATGGTGTAAGTCATGGGTGGTGAGGCATGCAGAAGAAAGTGTATATGTTGCTGTGAAGATGGGTGCTGTGAGTAGGTCAGGATGGTGTAAGTCATGGGTGGTGAGGCACGCAGGGGAAGGTGTATATGTTGCTGTGAAGATGGGTGCTGTGGGTAGGCCAGGAAGATGTAAGTCATGGGTGGAGGAGAAATAACAAAGTGTAATGATGATAATGGAGTAATTGGGATGGCTGTGAGGGGAAATGATGGGGTTGGGTGGGACGAATAGCCTACACACTCGGAAGATGGGTGCTTATGAGGGGCAACGCTGGTGGTGGGAAGGTGCATGTCACTGAAGCGTGACATAAGGAAGGGGGGATGGGTAAGAAAGGGGTGGGGTGGGCGGAGAGGAGTGGGCTGCGATAGTGGTGGTTAGTGTGGCAGGGAAGCTGTAATAATCAGCAGTTATATGCGTGGCAACGGCTAATTTTAAGGTCTCCATAAATAACATCAACAACAACGAGTGAAAACTACGTCGCTTTTGTGTACACGAAAAATGGGTCATTCTTCCGAAGGGTTTAAGACAAATGGTGAGAATGGTGACGAGGCATAAAATAAAGATATGGACAGAAAAAAAAAAAAAAAACTACAGAGGCAGGATTAGAATGAATGGAGAGAGGAGGAGGGGAGGGGGTAAGGTAGAGGGAAGGCCGAGGGGAAAAAATGGGGATAGAATGATGAATGATCCCTGGAAACAGATGTGGAGGGAGTATGATAAAAACGGAAGGGAAGGAGGGTGTAAGTTGAGGCTGGGGAAAATTTTGCAAGTGGTGAATAAGGGTCTGAAAGAGAAGACTAGGTGGGGAATGTGGGGAGAGGAAGGGGAATTAAATGAAAGGGTGAGGGCGAATTAAAAGACAGACAGGGTGAAGTCGAGAGATGTGAGGGGAGGAGAGGGAGGAAGTGAGGGAGGCTGGACACTGGCTCGAGGAGAGGCGAAGTGTGTGTGTGTGTGTGTGTGTGTGTGTGTGTGTGTGTGTGTGTCGTTATGGGCGTATATATTACGGTACACTATTGACCCTAATTAAACACCAAAAGGGGTAAGGTAAAGCTCACAACAATACCAACTTACTTTAAACTGCAACATAGCCTACACACACAAAATGAAACCAGGGTTCATTTACAAAAATGAGGATTCACATAGGCCTCACATTACAAATATAAAAACAAGATAATTATGTCTCTTACCTAACCGGATTACAATCAGAGGAGGCTACGTACTCACAGAGGTTAAGGAACTAGGGTAACTCGTCGAGGATATAATCCAGACAAAATCCACACACTAGTGTTATATGATGAACCACAAGGGGGAAATGATGCACAGTATTTTGTCAGTTGCAAGTGTCCGCCACTATGTCTGGGAAACAACATGCGTCGGGGAAAATGGATAAAAACATGAGGGGAATGAAAATAAGAAACAATCGTTTACGCAATAAAAATAAACGTATGGAAAACAAACAAGTGGTGAACTTTAATATCTTTGTTGCCCAATATAAACTGTACATTTGCCAAAATGCGTCTTAACATAGAGGCGGGACTGTCCGAAACTGAAATTAAATAAATAAATAAATACAGTATATAAAACGCATCTCGTACTCACCTTGTCAGCAGCTCCACAACATAACCCATTTCTGCTTTCCCTGGTATCATTTTGGCTCCAGGGAAGGTGAACGTCTTCACAGCTTATCGACAGGGTTTAGCAGTTGTTTCAAACGTTTAACAGGCGTCCACCGATAAGCCTGAATAATAATATTACAAAAACACCAAGCGCGCAGCACACACCCCACCAGAGCCGCCAAAACACTAACCCTGTGCTTGCGCAGTGGAATTGTGCCTGGTTAATGAAGCAAAGTTAGCAAGTTAGCATTTTTTTCCACTAGGTACGTTTCCTTCCATTTAATGATTATTTTTACAGACCTCTGACCGGCATTTTTATCAATTTAACATAGTTCTCTTCACGATTTTCTAGAGTTTTCTACTTGGCGATATTCTAACACTTTCTAGGGAGACATGAGGAATATTTGGCTGCTCGCCAGTGATTGCGCTACTTATATCAAAGTTGTTTTTACTGAAATTTACAATATCGTTATTTGCGATTAATTTTACATTCAGATTAGTAATTTTTAATATTATCCAAACAGCTTATATGCGATACATTATACTCTAACTTTTTACAGCTTTATTAAAGGTGGGGGGGGGGGAAGTAAAATATATACTTTAAGTAACAGTATTTGTCTTCTACTGCATAAATTATATCGGATACTTATAAATATCAGTTCTTATGAAGAATACCCAACCCTCCCATAATGTCAAGAAAAATAATGTTCAACGACCCAGGACCGGACAAAGGACATTGTAATTGAAACCTGGAATGTAAGGGGAGCGAATGATGAGGTGAAAGAGAGAGAGATTGTCCAGGTGCTTGAGAGTGCGAAAGTGGATGTATGTGGAAGAACTGAAACAAAATGGAGAGGAGAAAGTGTGAGAGAATGGGAGTATGGATGGGGTATATGTGCAGGAGTAGGAGAGAATGAGAGGGCAAAGGAAGGAGTATGTATAGTTGTGAGTAAAAGATGGAAGAGGAGCATAAGACAGTATGGATCAGTTGGGTCAAGGATTGTGTGGGTAAATTTGAAAGTTGGAATACAAATGTGGGTGATTGTGTGTGTGTATGCGCCAACGCAAGATCGTGCTAGAAGAGTGAGAGAAGAGTTCTGGACAAATGTAGAAGTGTGCATGGAAAAGTTTGGAAGGAATGAGAGTGTTTTTGATTGGTGATATGAATGGTAAAGTTGGGAATGTGAAGGTGGATGGAATAGTTGGTGAGTCGGGTGTGCCTGCTGAGATATATGAGAATGGGAGTGCGTTAGTGGACATTTGTGCTGGGAGGGGGTTGGTGATAGTCAATACCCTCTTCAGGCATAAAATGATACACAGGTATACATGGCGAGTGATGAGAAGGGTGGGTGGTGAAGTTACTGAATGAAAGGAAGGCAATGATTGATTATGTGTGTGTGGATGAAAGGATGCGAAGATGTGTAATGGATGCAAGAGTTTATAGAGGTTGGGGGAGTGGACTTTCTGACCACTACTTGGTGGTGGCCAGAATTAAAATTCAAGATGGAGGAATAGAAGAAGGGAAAGACGAGAGGAAGGAGTAGTTGCAAGGAGAGTGGAAAGGTTACAAGACGATGAGAAAAAGGCAGAGTATAAGAGAGAAGTGGAGGAACGTTTGGGCAAATATGAATTGGAGCAGATGGGAGACGTGGAAGGTGTGTGTAGGATATTTACAGAAGAAATATGTGCAGCATGTGATGTGGTGTGTGGAAGGAAGAGAAGACGGAGGGGGGTGCAAGGAACAGCGTGGTGGACTGAAGAGGTGAAACAGGCTGTGGCACAAAAGAAGAAAGCATACAATGAATGGATGAGAAATAGGGGCGTGGAAGAAGTTGAGAGGCGGAAGAGAGAGTTATATGTAGAAAGAAAGAGAGAGGTGAAAAGATTAGTAAGAGAGAGTAAGAAGAGAGTGGATGAGGAATTTGGAAGGAATTTGAGTGTAAAGTGGAGGGACTGTAAGAAAATGTTCTGGAGAGAGGTAAAAAGAGTAAGACAGAGTGGAAGTGACATTAGCAGGGGAGTGAAAGATAAAAATGGTAGATTACTAGTGGAGAAGGGAGAAAAAGTGAGCAGATGGAGAGAACACTTTAAGGAATTGTTGAACATAGAGGATGGAAGTAATGCAAGTATAAGTGGCTGGGGAATGGCTGGGAGAAGGAGGGAGGTGAGAAGACAGGAAGAAATCAGTAGGATAGAAGTTGTGGAAGCAATGAAGAAAGTTAAATCGGGGAAAGCCCCAGGAATTGATGGAGTGTGTGGTGAAATGCTGAAGCATGGGGGAGAGATAGTAGTAGAATGGATGTGGAAGATGTGCAGATTGGCCTGGGAGGAAGGTAGAGTCCCGGAGGATTGGAAGTCAGGTATAATTATTCCCTTGTACAAAGGAAAAGGGGAAAAAGAAGTGTGTGGTAATCATAGGGGCATTTGTCTTCTTAGTATAATAGGAAAAGTGAATGGTAGGATGCTGATTGACAGAGAAAAAACAGAGAAATTAGTTGGAGAAGAACAGGGAGGCTTTAGGAAGGGAAGAGATTGTGTAGATCAGATATTCATTCTTAGATCTTTAGTGGAAAAGTTTCTAGAGAAGGGAAAGAAGTTGTATGCGGCTTTCATGGATTTGGAGAAAGCATATGACAGGGTGGATAGACAAGGATTGTGGAAAGTGTTAAGAATATATGGAGTAGATGGGAAGTTGTTGAATGCTGTGAAGAGTATGTACGATGGTGGGAGGCTGCAGTGCGTGTGGATGGTGAACTAAGTGAATTTTTCTCTTTGAAAGTTGGTTTGAAACAGGGATGTGTCATGTCTCCATGGTTGTTCAATCTGTACATGGATGGGGTAATAAAAGAGGTACAAGGTAGGGTAGTGGATGTTGGAGTGGCCCTGGTGAGAGAGGATAGTGTTTGGAAACTCCCTGTACTGTTGTTTGCAGATGATACTGTGTTGTTTAGTGAAGACGAAGGGGAGCTGCAAGGCTTGGTGGATGAGTTTGATAGTGTGTAAGAAACGGAATCTAAAGGTGAATGTAGGGAAGAGTAAAGTGATGGTCTTTGAGAGAGGTGAAGTCAGCGAATGTACAGCGAGGTTGGATGGTGAGGAATTGGAAAATGTGAGTACGTTTAAGTACTTGGGTAGTGTGATGAGTAAGGATGGAGGTTTGGAGGGTGAAGTGTTTGAAAGGGTACAGCAGGGAAGAAAGGTTGCTGGTTCTTTGAAAGCAGTGATAAGAAACAAGGAAGTGAGCATGGAAGTGAAAAAGTTACTACATGACAGTATTGTGATACCAACTCTAACGTACGGAAGTGAAGCTTGGACGTTCCTGGAAGGACACAAGTCAAGAGTGAGGGCAGTGGAAATGAGTTATTTAAGAGGAGCCTGTGGAGTCACATGGAGAGACAGACTGACGAATGAGGATATAAAGGAGCGTTGTGGTGTTGATGTGGATGTGATGGGAAGCGTTATGAGGAACACACTGAGGTGGTTTGGCCATGTGGAGAGGATGGAGGGTGAAAAACTGACGAAGAGAGTGTATGTGAGTGAGGTGGAGGGGGGAAAAGGAAGGGGGAGGCCGAGGATGAGATGGAGGGATGGGGTGGAGAGGTATATGAGAGAGGGGTGTGTGAGTTGGGAGCAGGGCAGTGAAATGGCGGGGGACAGGGCGACTTGGAGGCGATTTGTTTGTGGCCACCCCAAACGGGATTGAGGCGTCTGGCAATAGACAGATAGATAGAACTCGCTTGGTGGTCGTAGGGGCATTCGATCTACTCCAGATATACAGTAATTCAGTGCTGGCAGCAGTTTACAGCATACAATAGATGAATGCTATATGTTTATCAAAAGTTTCATCTCCGGGTAGACAATGTTCACTTTCCTCTGGTATTGGCCTGATGGTGGTGGTGTTATGGGGCCAGTAAAGAGTCATGTGTGCTGTGGCAGCCAATGCGATGCAAGTAGTAGCATCTGATAGCAATAACATAAAGGCAGATGGGATTTGATAAGGTTAAAAAATGTATATTAAAAAATGAGAGCTGATAAGTCTAATAATATACTGCATAAAGAGAAGTAGGAATTGAGATATATATATATATATATATATATATATATATCTATATATATATATATATATATATATATATATATATATATCATCAGCCATAACTAGTCCACTGCTGAACAAAGGCCTCCCCCAACCTTTTCCACGAATTCCTTGACTGAGCCAATCTTTGTCACGTTTTCCCTGCAAATTTCTCTATCTCATCTCTCCATCTCCTGTCTGGCCTTTTTCTGCTACGCTTACATTCTCTTGGTGTCCATTCCGTCAGCCTCTTACTCCATCGGTTATCCCTTATTCTTGCTATATGGCCTGCACACCTCCATTTCTGTTCTTTTATAACTTCTATAATATCTTTGACTTTAGTCTGCTGTCTCACCCAAGTTGATCTTTTCCTGTCTCTTAAAGATACTCTCAACATTGACCTTCCATTGCTCTCTGAGAACGGATTAATTTATTTTCCATTGATTTTGTCAGTTTCCAGGTCTCACAACCATACGTCATAGCTGGAATTGTACATTCGTTATATACTTTTCGTTTCATACAAACTGGCAAGCTACTTTTCATAATGTCTCTATGTTTACCGAAAGCTTTCCACCCAATTGTAATGCGTCTTTTTATTTCGCTATCACGATCTTTCGTTAATTTTAGTATTTGTCCCAAGTAGTTGTACTCCTTAACTTCTTCAAGAATTTCATCGCTTATTCTGATGACGCTCTTTGGTGTTTGTGGATTAAACATTACTTTAGTTTTACTCCGGGTCATCTTCAGTCCTACTTTCAGACTTTCTCTGTTCAGGTCATTTAACATTTCTTGCAATGCCTCTGCTGTTTCTGAGATTAGGACAATGTCATCTGCAAATCTTAAATGGTTTTGCTTTTCTCCATCTATGTTCACTCCTTTGTTTTCCCAGTCTAGCTTTCTGAAAATACTTTCTAGGCATGCTGTAAATAATTTTGGTGAAATTGTATCTCCCTGACCCGCGCCCTTCTCAATCATAATTTTCTCTGAATTCTTATGTAATTTAACTGTAGCAGTTCCCTCTTTATATATGTTTTGGAGCAGGTGTACAATGTTCTCATTCACTCTTTGTTCTCGCAATGAATTTATAATTGCTATGTGCTCCACTGAATCAAAAGCCTTCTCGTAATCAACAAAACCTAAGCACAGTGGTTTATTATTTTCTGTAGTTTTCTCAGTTAGCTGATTCATTGTGTGAAGATGTGTGTGTGTGTGTGTGTGTGTGTGTGTGTGTATGTGTGTGTGTGTATATATATATATATATATATATATATATATATATATATATATATATAAAGAGAGAGAGAGAGAGAGAGAGAGAGAGAGAGAGCTACTGCAAAATCCATATTACTTTCACGTTGCATTATTATGTGTGTGTGTGTGTGTGTGTGTGTGTGTGTGTGTGTGTGTGTGTGAAATGGGGACTTCAGTGTGTGTGTGTCTACAGTTATGAGGAGAGAGAGAGAGAGAGAGAGAGAGAGTCGCTTTTACTAGCATGTAAGAGTGCGTACTCGTTTTCCATGTTTACACTAGTTCTGTGTGTACATGAAATCGTTTTTCGTTTAC
The DNA here is from genome assembly GCF_032717465.1 of Coenobita brevimanus. NCBI lineage: Eukaryota > Metazoa > Arthropoda > Malacostraca > Decapoda > Coenobitidae > Coenobita > Coenobita brevimanus. The sequence continues at coordinate 4,393,342 of NC_137037.1, forward strand.
GTGTCCATGAGTACCCAAGTTGTCAGTACACATAGACTCACACCAAAGCATACATTGTTACTGTAAAATTGATTATTATTATTATTTTTTTTTTTATCCTCTCCCTTACTTTTCCTCTCTCTCTCTCTCTCTCTTACTAAAACAATTTTGCGCCAGGCATATCCAACGCAAAGTTCTTGTGGCTGGAAAACTTTTATATCCCTAAATTTGAATACGACAATTGCTTTAGGTATATTGGGAAAGTTCTTTTCTTTTACGAGAGAGAGAGAGAGACAGACAGACAGACAGACAGACAGACTGACAGACAGACAGACAGACAGAGAGCTATAGTTCATTAACTGAATATTACAACTAAAATACTGGTATTTCAATCCTTGCAGCCTCTCTCACACCCTGTTTCACCCACACCTATTTTTTTACGAAAGGAAGAAGGAGTCAAAGGCCAGGAGCCCGCAAGCCGTTCCTTCTAAGAAAGAAAAAATACAATACAAAAGTGAGCCAAATTCAAGATCCGTTCATTTCGAGATGCCTGGACACACTGCGTTTGAAAGACTGGAGATCATAGGAAGTAAGAAACACAGACAAAGGGAGACAGTTCCAGAGTTGACCTGTTACATAAATGAAAGACTGGGAGTAACGGTTAACTCTTCCATTAGAGAGCTGGACAGAAAAGGGATGAGCGTTTGCTGCTAGACGGGTGCTACGCGCCCGTCGTAGAGGTGGAGGGATGCAAGCAGACACCCTACCTCACTTTCACCCTGCCTCACCCACAGCCTGCCTCACTTACACCCTGCCTCACCCACACCCTTCTTACTCACATCCTGCTTACTCACACCCTGCCTCACTAACACCCTGCTTCCACTCTTTCACCATGCCACACCCTGCCTCACTCACCACGTCCCTGCTCCACCGTTTCAGCTCAAGGATATCACATACTCGTATCAGAACGGTAACTTGGTGTCAACTCCAGACGCCAATATTAAACCCAGCATCACCCCTCGTAGAGAAGGTGTTGACCAATGCAGTTCAGTTCAATAATATCCTAAGCTAAATAAGTTAGTTCGTACATAGCAAGACTAAAATCAAAAGTGTCCTTGTGCTTCTGAAAGGGTTAAACTATCTCTCTCTCTCTCTCTCTCTCTCTCTCTCTCTCAGTTTATTTGATCATCCATCCCCATGCAGTCTTCATTTCCGTTTCCCTCACATTCTTTCCTCCTTTCTATGACCCTTTCCTTCTCCGCCCAACATTCATTCTCTGCCCTCCTTCCTTTCCTCCCTCCATTTCTCTCTACACTTTCCCTCCGCCTCCTTCCCCCCTTCCTTCCATCACTCCCTCCCTCCCTCACCCACCCAGTCATAAGCAACACATCACACTCGCTGTCTCATACATTCTTTCCCTCCCTACTACAGTTTCTCATTCTCTCCGTAATTTCCCTCCTTCCTTAACTTTACTTCCCTCTTTCCTCCATTCTCTCCCACCTTAGATCACCGGCGGAGAGAGACACTATGATGAGGGGAGGACGAGGGAAAGATGGAGGAGAATGGACGGAGGTGGGAGGGAAGAAGGGGGGTAATGAATGTAAACAGAAAATGATTGTTACAAATGAAAGAAAATATGGAGCGTAAGAGAGTGGAGGGGAGGGGAGAGTAAGCGGTGAAAGAGAGGGAAGGAAGAGAGAGGGGAGATAAAGGGGAAAATGAAGGGAGGAGGATGGAGAAGAAGAAAGCGGTAAAAGGATGGCAAACAGCGAAGGGAGGGTTGAGTTGGATGGGGGGAGGGTGTAGTGATGACTCGGATGAAGAGTGAGAGAGAGAGAGGGGGGTGGGAAAAAGGAGAAAGGAGTGGGGTGAACTAGGTGGGAAGGAGGGTGTCGTAGAGGAAGGGATAAAATGGCTGAGTGGGGAAGAACCAATACACCAGTCCTCTATGAGACAACTCTAGCATGTACTCAATATTGACGGTGGATGTTAGAGCCGAAGTGGTGACATGTAGAGGTGTGTCGTTTGTAGGACTGCCGGGCCTCAGAGAACGACCATATGCTCAGAATCACACACACACACACACACACGAACGTACTCTGCATTTTAATCCGGTTATCACTAGACGTTTTACCCAATTCAGGAGTGACCACAGGAGCGAAGGGGAAGAAAGGGAGGGATGACGACTGAGAGAAGTGGGAGGTAGATAGAGAGGAGGCGGTGAAGAAGAGAGGGGAGGATGATAACTTTTTTTTTTTTTTTTTTTTTTTTTTTTTACGTGTCCGACTCTGGGCAAAGGCTCCAGGGCCTATTTCTCGGGGGCAGTGACCAATCCCAAGGCCCTGTAGTCCTCCTACATCTCCACATGTCACCACTTCGGCGCTAACACCCACCATCCATATTGAATACATGCTAGGGCTGTCTCATACAGGATTGGTGTACTGGTATTAACGGGGGTATTTTTACGACATGTCGGCGAGTCATCTGGTAGATAAGGAAAGTCTGCTTTTTAGGAAATTTAAATCCTTAAACTGTTCCCTGCCCCAGCCGGGATTCGATCCTGGGTCCATTAGGACTGCAGGCCGCCTCTCTACCGAGAGGGAGCGGTGGAGAAGAGAAGGGAGGATGATAACTGTAAGAAAGTTAACGTCAGAGAGGTGGTACACTTTCTACTGCACACTGATCAACAGACTTTGTTAATCTTTATCTTTTATGAACCTTTACATTTCTCATTCTATCAAGCCTATGAAGTTCACATATATAACTCTAAAGTTTTTTGTATATTGATCTCATTCTTGATTATTTATGCTTTCGTACTAATCATCTTCATTAACGTTCACATTACTGTCGTCATTATCAGAACTATCATCACCATCACACCACCACCGACACTACAACCACCACCAACACTACAACCACCATCATCATCATCACCACAATTCCCATCATCCTCATTATCGTCATCATTATCATCATCACCGTCATCGTAGTCGTCGTTAACAGCCACATAATTAAACTTCCTAGCTACTACTACAACTTGTCTGATACATCACTTACCCAAGAAGGCCTAAACAATTATACTGGCTTGCTACACCACCTGCCTGTTTACATTAACCAATTATCAACTCATGCTTCAGTTTCCTCTACATCATTATTCATTACTCATATGCTTACTCTGTTATCCTCTCCATTTCTGCTAAAGCTGGAGTCCATTTATTCTCACTAATAACTTTATCGGTACCACTGCACGTGTTTACTCAGCTAAGAAGTACCCCATCGTACTGAACGGGCTAGGAAAATCTCTCCGTGAATACCTTCAGTGCGATGACGCCCATAGTTTATATTAATCTCTGTGAATATTTGGTTTATTCTGCTATCTCCCCATGAATACCTTCAGTACGATAACGTCTACTGGTTTATTTTAATCTCCATGAAAATTCTCAGTACGGTGACGCACTGGATTCATTTTTATCTCCATGAATACGCATGAATACGTTCGGTACGATGACGCCCTTGCTTTATTTTTATTATCGTTATTCGTATTATTTGTGGTATACAAGATCAAGCTGAAAGGAGTGAGGTGGATCTGGAGAGAGAGACAAGCAGTCAGGGAGAAAGACTGAAAGTTGAGAATCTGAGGATCAAAGAAATGGCAGATGAATACAGGACCAAAGTAGAGGACGAGTTAGAATTACTGAATTGGAATGAAATGGATCTGGACAGACTGTGGAATGCATATAGGGATTGCTTAGCTAGGAATGCTAAAGCGGTACGTGGTGTGGCAAGAGTAACAACAAAGAAGAAAGGTACGGCATGGTGGGATGAGGAAGTAAAGAGAGCGGTGGAGGAAAAGAGGAAGAAGTGGCTAAAGTGGTTACAGGACAGGGGTTCAGCTGAAATAAGAACTGAATATGTTGAGAGCAAGAAGCACGTAAAGAGACTAGTGAAGAGGAAAAAGAAGGAGGTAAATGAGGATCTAGGAAGAAAAATGAATGCGAACTACTCTGAAAACAGAAAGTTATTCTGGAAAGAGGTGCGGAAACGCAGAAGTGAAAGCGGTAAGAAATGGGATGGTGTGAAGGATGCATGTGGTAGATTATTAACCCATGGAGATGAAGTAAGGACCAGATGAAAAGGATATTTTGAAAGCCTGATGAATGGGGACAGAGAGAGCAGAGCAGCTGTAAACATGATTGGTTTTGGGGGTGTGCAGAGAAGGAATGCAGTGCCAGGAGACGTGACACTCGCACAGGTGAAGAGTGCTGTGAAGCGGCTGAAAAATGGGAAAGCAGCTGGGGTTGATGAGGTGTATGCAGAGATGCTTAAATGTAGTGGAGAGAATGGAATGAAGTGCTTGTTGGAGATATGTAAGAAGGCATGGATGAGTGAAACTGCCTGCAGAGTGGAAAAAGGCTGTGGTTGTACCCCTGTACAAAAATAAAGGTGAACGAAGTGAGTGCAAGAACTATCGTGGCATAAGCTTACTGGGCGTGGTAGGGAAGGTATATGGAAGAATTATTACAGAGAAAGTAAGAGAGATATCAGAAGTCCTAGTGAGTGATGAACAGGGTGGTTTTAAGAGTGGCAAGAAAATGTGTGGACCTAATATTTGCAGTGAGACAGATAGTAGAGAAGGCTTGTGAGAAGGACCATAAGGTGTTTATGGCATTCATGGATCTGGAAAAAGCATATGACAAAGTGGACAGAGAAGGATTGTGGAAAGCTTTGCGCATGTACGGTGTAGAGGGTAAGCTGTTAGGTGCCGTCAAGAGTTTTTATGATGGTAGTGAAGCATGTATCAGGGTTAATAGGCATCTAAGTGAATGGTTCACAATCAGTGTGGGTGTACAACAAGGTTGCGTGATGTTCCCATGGTTGTTCAATGTATATATGGATGGGGTGATGAGAGAAGTGAAAACACGAGTAACGGAGAGAGGGACGGCATTGGTAATGAATGGTGATGGATGGAATACCTCAAATTTGTTGTATGCTGATGATGCAGTACTGCTTGCAAGTACCGGACAAGAACTTGGTAGGCTAGTGCAGAGTTTTGCTGATGACTGTAAGGGTCGTTCCTTGAAAGTAAATGTAGAAAAGAGTAAAGTGATGGTTATTGAGAGAGAAGGTGACTCCCAGTGCAATGTAACAGTGAATGGAGAGAGACTGGAATTGGTGAGAGAGTTCAAATACCTGGGTACAGTGATAGAAAAGAGAGGAAAATGTGCAAAAGAAGCTGAAAGTAGAGTGACACAAGGAACAAAAGTAGCTGATGCAATGAAGGCCTTGATAAGAAACAGAGGCTTGAGTGTTGCAGCTGCACGAGGCCTACATGAAGAAGTGTTGGTGCCAACTTTAACATATGGAAGTGAGACTATGGTGTGGCATGAAAATGAAAAGTCAAGAGTAAGAGCAGTGGAGATGGGACTGCTGAGGAATGTATGTGGAGTACAGAGGATGGACAGGATATGAAATTATGTGATTCGTGAAAGATGCGGAGTGAGGAAGTCGGTGGACACCAGAACTGAAGAGAGCGTACTGAGATGGTATGGTAATGTGGAGAGAATGGAAAACAATATAGTGGTGAAGAATGTATATCTGAGCGAATTCGAAGGAGGGAGGAGGCGAGGTAGGCCAAGGAGAAGGTGGAGAGATATGGTGGATGAATGTGTGAGGAAGAGAGGTTTGGAAGTCGGTGAGGATAGGGAACTGACAGGAGATCGAGCTGGCTGGATGAATTTTGTGAGGAGATGTGCATGATCAGGGATTTTTGGCACCCCTTTTTAACGTGGCAGCGTCTGGATTGACTCTGTCGGATACGATATGTGAAGCTACAGAACGTGGAGAATGTTTGTGGCGTATCCGATAGAGCCAGGATTCTGGGGGCTTGAATGATGAGTGAATGGAAGCGTGGCCCATTGGATTGGGCAATTTTGGGCTGTCTGGACATTTCTACTCCTCACCCTGCTCTTGGGTGGGAAAGGAAGTCCGGATGATGATGATGATGATGTTATTCAATCATATGCAATGAAGGCGAGACCTGCTGCAGGTAAGGAGGCAACAAACATGCATTACGTCCTGCAGTATAATGACGTGTATTATATTTCCTTGGTATCACTACAGTCGATTTGTTTTCACCTGAGAGAACTGTGTCACACCCACGACTCAAATGCTATGTTGTGGTTGTATGACATTCAATGAAGTTTGTCAGGAAGTAGGAATGAGTCTCCTTGATAACTAGTTAAGTCGAAAATCCAAACTGATTCTACCTGACCATCAACCGAGGTGCAATTGGTTAGGGATATTTACCAGGTTAGAGTAAACGTGCTATGACTCTGTGTATCGTAGGAGAGGCAATTTGTACTGGAGGTGATCAATATACCCCTTATAACCTCTTCAGTACATGAAGTTTGCCCTGAGTTTCATAAAATCGTATATTGACAGTTCAAAAGGCGTGACGGCAGTGAGAAATACAACCCAATAGCCTGAGGTCGCTTTCTTCTTGAAGTATTTCGTTCTCGCTTCCCACAGACGGTTTTACTTATCTTAGGAAAAGTCAACTGTATTCTAAGGGTTAGTAGAGACTACATGTAACCTCTTCAGTGCGAAAAATACAGTATGTCCAGAGTTACATAATTATAATCATCAAGACACAGCACCAGTAAAATATAATTACCTACTCTGTATTTTCATTTCTGCCTCCTGCCTGTTGATTTACCCTGCCTTACCCACTGCTGCCACGCCACTTATAACTTTACGCTCCATTGCTGTTGTTTATTCTAGTGTTTGCTTCCAGGCTTCCCGTACATGGCCCATAACACCAACGACCAACTGTGTTATAAACTTCACGCCTCAGGGACAGCGTTAGGTTTGTCTTGTAAAATTCTACATTGTTTGTTGTTATTTTTTCGGTTTGTTGTTTATCCAAACGGTCTCTATATGTGGGCTGAGGGTACACGGTGTTGTTACGTCTCAGTGTTGTAGCTGAGAAAAGTACCCTGTGTTATCATATAAGTTACATGGAAATAAGAGTATAAAGAAAAATTATATAAAATTCCCTGAAGATAAGAATATACACAAAAGTATATAAAATTATATACAAAAAAAAAAAGAAAGAAAAAAAAAAAAACTAAGAGAGCTCCTCATAATCTCAGCGTGATATTGCAAGATACATACAAAAGCGGATAACAGGTAGTTTCTTAGTGTCTGTCATGGGTAGTGCATTCACTGGTGAATGAATGTCTTTTTGTATTATTCTTCCTACCACCACACAACATTTCAACTTAAGAAGTATCTTTAGCCACGAAAACACTAATGAAGGGTATAATCAACACCATAGTTCTAAAACTCCCTCTTAAAGATATATATAAAATTCTCTGGAGATGGAAAGAACAAGATAAAAAAAAAAAACATTCGCTCCTTGTCACCTCGACACTACAAAAAGGAAAGAAACAGACACAACAAAAGAATAATAACCACTGCCTGTGTGCTTTTCATGTGTACTGCCAGTCACAGGTGTATGAATGTCTTTGTAGTTATTCTTGCTGCCTCCAGACGATTAGATTTAACTTCACGAGGACCTCTGACTGTGAAGAGGTTAATGAATGCAATAATATCCACAACAGCTCGATAAGTCTCCAGTAATTAATTAATAAAAAATCAGATGGAGATAGCAAGAATAAAATGCAACACAGCTTTTCTCCTTCCCACCTCGACGCGACAATGGTACGAGAAAGACAAAGCCATGGAAGTCAAGCCATTCTCTCCGGGGCTTTCACATGTACTGCCAATCAGGTGTGTGTGAATGAGTTAATAAGACCGTCTGAGCAGCCCTGACGAAGTCATAGATTATATAACTTCTGTGATGACAATGGTTTTCTCTCTCTCTCTCTCTCTCGCTCTCTCTCTCTCTCTCTGTCTCTCTCTCTCTCTCTCTCTCTCTCTCTCCCCTTTTTTAACAAGCATTCACACGCAAGCAGAACTCTTTTACACACACACAACCTGCAAAACCCTACCACATTACTACAGCCATATTGTCACATTTAGCAAACTACCACACAACCGCCACACACTACCACACCACCCACACACACTACCCACACACACTAACACACCACCCTCACATACTGCCACACCATAGCACACACAACCACTCCACCCCAACACAGTACTACACCAAACGATTACCCCATATGTGTCCCTGAGTCTTACAAAAGATTCAACATACTCAAGTTTTTTCTTACAATTAATCACTACATATTTTATCAGTCTGTTTTCCACTGCTCTCCTGACCACAATCAGTGATGTCTCAGTAACCTGTCTTCTCCCTTCATTAAGGCCCCTAAACTCGTTTTAAAGCGACGTTTATGTCATCATGGCGCTGCAGATTTGGACGCCCTCGTGCAGTACTCCTTTAACTTTCCGTGGAGTGACTGTCTTTCCTGTCCGAGAGGCATCTGAGTGTGTCATGCATATATTAAGGTTAATCTCTCACACATGAGAAATATATATTGCATTTGCGTACCCTTTGACAAATATCATGTCCCTGTTTAATCACGCTTGCTGTAATGCTGTCAACAACAATGGGGTGGCTTTCAAAACAAACCATTACCAATTAACTGATAAATCACATGTTTATTTCTAACCGAAATCGGGCTGAATCTACTGTACGTCTTGTCAAGAACAATGGCATACACACTACTACACAACCACATCATCCCATGAAACTACCACTCCCCCTACCATACTAGCATACTCCTGGGAGCGCTGACAAAGGGACCCAATCACCTGTCATCGTTATGGTAGGTGTGGAAGCCGAAGGTAGCCACGTGGATCTCACTACCCTTCTCCCAGTACCACGAAACCTTAAGGGCACAAAGAAGGTGTTGCTTAAGAACGGGTCAGCCAGGCTGTGGACAAAAATAAGTAATAATATCAAAGATATTCTCGAGCGGTTGATAAGGTCACTGGCACCTCTTCCTTATCAGTTTGCCTATGCTGAGTTTCAAACATAAGTAGCATCCTATACAGTATGTTAATTTCTTTTTTCAATGCAAGCAATTTTGATATTAAAATGAAAGAAGCAGCACTTGGTTAAGACAATATTAAACCCTTCAGTCCGGTGCCATTTTTCTTTAATATAGTCTTGCTAGATACAAGCAGTTATAACCAGCTTAAGAGAGACTTTTCGGTATGAAAAACGTTAGATACAACCTTCACTGACCCATCCACTTATACAGGTCTGTCCTAACTTGAAACAATGATCTGGTGGTAGCACAGAAACAAGTAAATAAGTAAATAAATAAGCCAATAAGTAAATAAATAAATCAGTACAAATAAACAAAATATGTAAATATAATATCTGAAGGTGCTACCATGACAGGTCTTCCACAAGTACAAGAAAATTGCTGACTGTAAGAAGACTGGAATCAGTAGTAAGGCATGACAGCATAGATGGGGTTAATGAAGAAGGTTTCTAACCTCTTCTCTACGAGCCGTCCCTCATAAGTTCATTAATACAGGCTGACGATACGAAGAACAATATCAAGAAGTCACCGTGGCAAATTAAAGAATTTACAATTGGCATTCAATTATTAGCACAAGTCGATAACTGTTGTCACTTCTCCCACACACATTTTTACCCCTTCCATACGGTGGCGTATTTTACAGTTAATTATAGATGAGTCTTTTCGCCTTGGTAGACAGTTTTCAAACTGCACAAATTAACCACAGTCTTTATTTTACCCTTCTTTACAAAGCGGCTCTTGTAAACCTAAACAAATTCGTCAGGAGAGAGATGGAAATAAAATACATACCCGGCGTGAAGGTTAACATCTTTGCAACACAGCTCTATCAACCCCGCCTCCTATAACGTCCATTACAAAATTATGCTTCATTCAGTTTATCTCGTTAAATATCTATCAGGCTGTCGCCTTGTTAAACATTATTATCGCCCGCCTTTAGAAGGCGGAGCTTTTGCCTGCCTCTGTGTGTGTGTGTGTGTGTGTGTGTGTGTGTGTGACAGAGAGAGAGAGAGAGAGAGAGAGAGAGAGAGAGAGAGGAGAGAAAGAGAGGGGGGGGGGTTGAACGAATACAGAAAGCGATAAATGAAAATCCGGCATAAAGCAAGAAACAATCTCTAGAGATACGAGTACGATTGACAAGTGAGACAGAAGCTGGAAACGACACCGTAAAAAAAAAAAGGTCATTTGCAAGAACAGAAAACCATGAACGGCAAAAAAAAAAAAAAAAAAAAAAAGTCAGAGAAAAACACGAGTAGTAAAACTGGAATACAGGATTTTGAGTGAGTAGTACATTAAAACACTGGCACAGAAAATATGGGTAGTTTGAACGTAGGAATACAAAGTATGTGGAGAGAGAGAGAGAGAGAGAGAGAGAGAGAGAGAGAGAGAGAGAGAGAGAGAGAGAGAGAGAGAGAGAGAGAGAGAGAGAGAGAGAGAATTATAACTTAAGTAAAGTACGTGCCACACGGCGATAATGTGAAGGAACTATTTCATTACCCACTCCACCACCACCACCGTCTCTCTCTCTCTCTCGTATACTGCCAGATATTCCACGTACCGTACAACGTCACCCCTCACAGCTCTCCTGCCTAGCAACACGAAACCATGGTGTCCCCATTCTTATCGTATTTAATTAGAACAAGATGATTTTATTTGTTAAGAATATAACACTGGGAATGGTGGGAGTAGGTGCAAATTGAACTTTCTGCTTTATTCAGAAAATGTGAATTTAATTATACCTTTCTAAAGGTATATTATTAAATAATCTACCAACAGAAAGGTATAACTGGAAATTAATTATATTTCCAGTTATGATGAGACCTTTGGTATGAAGAGGTTAACTCCTTAACAATATGTTTTCCCTGACTGGACTAGGGCAAGGGTGGGGCACCTTTCTCCTATTAAGGGCCATTAGGATATTTTTAACATCATTCGCGAGCCATACAAAATTATCAACTTAAAATCAACTGTAGCCCAGTACATTATATATATATATATATATATATATATATATATATATATATATATATATATATATATATATATATATATATTCGTTCATGAGTTTATGAAATTGCCCTTTTGAATTGCCTCGCTGGCCTTATCAAATCGACTTGCGGGCCTTATACGGCCCGGAGGCCGGACGTTCCCCACCCCTGGACTAGGGTTTACAAAGGCGATGATGATGATGATGGTGATGATGTACGACAACGGCAACGACGATGATACTACTACTACTACTACTGCTACTACTACTACTACCACCACCACCACCACTACTGATAATAATAATAATAATAATAAAAATAAAATCGTCATTGCACTAAAGGGGTTACCAGAGACTGTTTCTAACAGCAATACGGATAGGTCGCCCTTAAGGTAAGTAAAAAGTCAGTGGTTGTAGAAAGAATAAAATACCGTTCACCATCTTTTTCTCCCAAGTAAGAAGCTGAAATTTCCATCTAAGCTTTCAGAGATTTTGCAGCTACACAGAAATCTAATGCTGGGTTGAAGTTATTTGGCTCCATCTCCCTCCTCCACAAGTTCATACCCTCATCATTCTGACGCCATTTTGGGACTAGACTTAAAAATGTGGTCCTTACCTTTTTAATCTGGGTCTGGGTCGGTAAAGTTCAAAGTTGCCCTGCGGAAGTATGCTGTTGCTGGTGGTTTGCAATTCCTGGAGCTGTATGAAACTGCAGTGCTGGAACTACTTAGTAAGACTCCAAAAAAAAAGAGACTTGGCAAGAGTACAGGGGAAAGTAGAGGAGCATACAGACAAGTACAGTATCAGAAGTAAACGAAGTAGAGTAATGCAAGTATGGGAAGAGAGAATCGCACAGCATCGGGAACTGAAAAAGACAATAACACATTTCACCACACAAACAGAGGCACTACAGAAACAAAAGCACTGTGAACCAACAGGGGCACACATCTGCATATTAACAGAAGCACGTTAAAAAATCTCAAAATATTAGTACCTCAGTAACATAATATACAAATAAATTGCACATTAAGAGAATCGCATCGCCAGCACCACTGTCGAACACAGCAAAAGTGACACGGCAACAGCACAAGCAAGGAGAAACATAGAAGCAGCACACAGAGAGAACGATACACAGACCCAAACACTGCGACAAGTTGGCCCAGTGTGTTTTATCGTGGTGAGGAAGGAACATGAGGTTGTATATCTGACGAGAACCTAACACTTCCCAGTAACAACCAGTCACATACATCACATTACATCACACAACACTGCAATACGTTATGACATTACAATGCACAGCAGCACCTCATATTTCAGCATGTTTGGCCACATTAAATTCTAGTGCAGGAGTGAAGTGTCTAGTAATTCACATTACAACCTGCAACCCAAATATTACAGCATCTCAGCACCACAGCATTACGTGGGTAATACCACACGCTACCACACACCGGAATGACACACTCACAGCATCACATCATCAACACCAGATCATACTGTAATACCATAACACAGTTCATTTGCACGCCACCGCATTTAGCCACCTTACCAACCCACTAAGCCACAACAACGCCCCCGTAAAAGTGTAAGAGTAATTTTGATTCCGCGGTGAACCCGACCCCGCGCTGAATGTTAAGGAGCTAGGGGGCTGTGGTGGTGATGTGGTGGTGATGGTGGTGTGATAGTGGTTGTGATGATGAGGTGTGATGTGGCTGTAGCGGTGGTGTGATGTGGTTGTGGTGGCGGTGTGATGTGGTTGTGTTGATGGTATGATGGTGGTCGTGGTAGTGGCGTGATGTGGTTGTGTTGATGGTATGATGGTGGTTGTGGTAGTGGCGTGATGTGGTTGTGCTGATGGTATGATGGTGGTTGTGGTAGTGGCGTGATGTGGTTGTGTTGATGGTATGATGGTGGTTGTGGTACTGGCGTGATGTGGTTGTGTTGATGGTATGATGGTGGTTGTGGTGGTGGCGTGATGTGGTTGTGATGATGGTTGTGGTGGTGTGCTGGTAGTGTGATGTGGTTGTGGTGGTGACAGTGAATGCCAAGGAGACAGAAGGAACTCCTGAGGTACGAGACGAGGGGGTGTGGTGGTGGTGGTGAATATTTGGGAGGTAATAGTCACAATGGAGGCAGAAGACAGGGAGCTCTGTTGTGGTGGTGGTTAGGGTGTGTTTGTGGTGATGGTGAGGGTTTGACGCGTTAGTGTTACTGGCTGTAGTGGTGATGAGAGTGGTAGGTTAGGCAATGGTGGTGAATGTACAGAAAGCAGAAGGTACCCCGGAGGTAGGGCACCCCGGAGGGAGCCTACATGTCAGGCTTCTGTAGCTGTTTTCCGTCGTGTGGTGGTGGTAATGGCCTGCGGTGAATATTAGAAGGGGCATAAGGCTCCCTGGGGGTAAAAGTCAGCCTTTATGGCTGTACTCCTTCGGGGTGTGGTGGCGGTGGTTGTCTGTGTATAGTGGTTCTCCTTTGAGGTCGTGCGTAACGAGGAAAAAATGGTGCTGATGGTGAATGTGACTGTGGTGGTGGTGCTTGTATGACGTCGTGCGAAAAGTAAAAAGATGATGGTGATAATGGTGTGATTGTGCTGGTGTCAGTACACTAAAATACAACACACTACATAATAGCTAGTGACATATTATGCTGTTAATATGTAATATAGAAGTTTGAGGAAAGTCACGCCTAAATTCGAGAGAGCTTGAGGAAACAGCAGCGGAGATTTTAGCTAGAGAATTTCCGCTGCTGTTTCCTCCAGTGTCCTGACACTTGTTCTTCTATGTGGTCGTGCGTAATGTGGTTAAGGTGGTGGTGGTGGTGGTGGTGGTCATCAAGTGGTAAGCATGGGTGTTGTTAGTTGCGGTAAGGATCGCTTGAGGTGAAAAATGTAGCAGTAATGATGGCTATTGTGATGGTGACGGAAATGGTAATGGTGATGATAAAAGTGGTGGTGGTGTCTTCAATTATGATGGTTAAGCTTAAGGAATCCACCAAAAACTCTCTACCCTCACGTACGGTAACGGATTATACTTCCTTTACATCTGAGGGGGATTCAGCTTTAATGAAGCATACACCAGCTCATATGACTGGTTGTTCGATTTATCGAAATCTTCATTTGAATCAGACATGTTTTCTGGAATGATGCAGATGAACTACTGGGGTAAATCTCCCAGTTTATATTTTCCATAGATAATTATTTTGGAAGAATTCATACACTGTCATTGTGGGAGTGGCACCAACACACCACACCCCGTTCACCACACCACAATCGCTCATATAATCTCACGCTAAAATCTCTCGCAAACACTGAAGTAAATACAAGAGATAAACAAATCTGCGGCGCTACGAATAACTCGAGGAGAAATCTCTGGAAAGAAGGGTTGGTTTGAGCGCGGCAGGGGACTGGAATTAAGGGGATGGGTGGCTGCTTGTTTTGGTTGTGCTTTCGATTCTGGTACGAGATTCATAATCTTGTATTTATCTTTATTAGGACACTAACTCCCCATCCGTATTTCTTTCCCACAGTAAGACATACACTCTTCATCTACTGCGTATCTATCACAGGACATCAACTCTCTTGTATTTATCTTTTTCACAAATGGACACCCACTCTCCCTTCTGTCAGCGCAGGATATTCATACTTTGTACTTTCTTCTCAGCTCATGGTAAAAACACACACTCCCTTAATTGTATCGGTTAATTGCACTCTCAAACTCCCATTGCTAACATTATATACTGTACATCAAGCCAATCACACAATTCATCAACAAGAGAGATTCACATTATCCTTTAACTGTATCAACATATGGCTTTCTTAAACTCTCCTTTCTGTTTAACAACATACAACATATAGGCTATACACTCTTTCTATGTGGTAAGTGGGGGCACTCACCATCCACTCACTCGATGTAGTGCTGCTCTCGGGTGTCTGCCCTTTCCTCTCCATCCTTCTTTCCTTCCATCCTCTTCTGTCTCTCTTTCCTTCATTCTTTCCACGTCCACATGCCTGCGGGTGACTTTACACGCTCTCTTCCGTCTTTCTTTCCTTCCTTCTTTCCTCTTTCTCTGCCCGTGGGTGACTACACTAAGTGACAAGCCAAATGGTTTCCTGTACACCAGGAAACCATTTACTACGCTGGGTGGTAACATTATAACCAAATTTTGGCGCCTGGTGATTTAGTTGGTAATTACAGCGCTCCAGTCGGACTGAGCCGGTGAAGGTTTATATCTAAGGGATGGTTGGGGTTTATTGCTCATGTAATGCCACTCAGGGATGAGTGAGGCTGGTCACTCTCATCTTATATCAAGACCAACTTGCCTAGCCCCGGGCTCCTACGCTGCTCATTGGGGATTGGATGATGAATGTCTGAATGAATGAATACACTCTTTCCTCCTTTACATAACGGAACACACAAGCTTTTTTTTTAGCGTGTGTGTGTGTGTGTGTGTGTGTGTGTGTGTGTGTGTGTGTGTGTGTGTAATACAGGGAACCTTTAACTTAACACAGTAGGCATAATAAACTTATATTTTAGTACTGGCCTGATGGGAGATGGGTACGTGAAGCTGTGTGGGAAAACTGCACAGACAGAGGAGGATGTGGGAGAGAGGAAGGGGGAGGAAAAGTTATGTGGAGGTTAAGGAAGGTGGGAGTAGGGGGAATGGGGAGAGTAGTTGTGAGAAGGCGGCTAGAATGAAAAGGCCTGAGAGCTGGGATCGGAACCCAAAGTAACATGAAAAAGAGAATGATAAAAGAGAGAGAGAAAAAAAAGGGGGGGCATAGAAAAATAGAGTAACACAAGAAAAGGGAAGAAATAAAGAGGGGAGGCAGAAACAGAAGGAAATACGAGGAAAATGTCAAAAAAGAACAACAGAACAAACGAAGGGAAGACCTCCATACCCCATATTAAAAACAGTAACCGGAAGGGGGAAACGGGTAAATATGAAACAGGAAAAGCGTGAACTGAAAGTGGGAACAGTGAACATTATAAAGGTGAGAAAGACATGGATGATCAACATGAGAAATGGGTTAACAGTAAAGGGAGGCGGTAAACAAAAAAGACAGAAAAGGGGGAATGACAAGGGCCAAGAAGAGGGAGAAAGGCCTGAACTTCAAGGAGAAAGTTGGGGGACAAAATCGGCGGACGGTAAAGGGAAACAGTGAGCACAAAGGTAACTGGAAAAAGGGACAAAGTTAAAAAAAGGGGAAAATGTATAGAAGGAAATTAAGAGAACTTATAATATGGGGAAAATTGGTGAATAAAAAGGAATAGTAAGGGTGAACAGTATGGGATGTAAACATGGGTGAACAGGGGGAAAAGGAAAAAGTTAGTGATCAAAAAGTTGGAAACAAAGAGGTGCGTCCTTACTCTTTAATCACAGCAGCAACCCAGCCAGAAAAACAAGTACCTGGGAAAAAGAGGGAAGCAAAATTAGAACAAGACAAGAAAGTGTGCTAAATAAGGAATAATACGAAGATGCGACAGCAAATTAGAGGAAGGAGGAACGCGCACAAAACAACACAGCAAGCAACAGCAAGGTCTTCCTACCCTCAAACAACACTAGCAAGAGAAAAATGGAGAACGACAATGAGACGTAACAGAAGGGAAAGAGCAAGAGGAGACAGGGACACACAGAAAATACCGGTAGCAAAATATAATTGCAGAAGAGTGCCTAATAGGAAAAATGATAAAAAGGTGAACAAGACGGAGGAAACGGGGAAAGAGGTGGGCAAAAAATTCTCCCCTCCCTCCTTTTTTTTTTTTTTTTTTTTTTTTTTTTTGCAAATATGCAAAACAGTATGAACAAAAAAGGTAGAAAAGTGGCCATGAAGAGAGGACAAGGTTAAAATTAGAGGAAAAGAGTAAACTAAGATGTGAAGAAAGGCGAAAAATGGTAAATGGATGAACAAAAACGGAAAAAGATTGTTATAAACTGTCAAAAAGCGTGAAGAACAGGAAAGAGAATAACTAACAGGTAAAACGGGTGAGGAAAAACACTAAAAAAGTGAACAAATTGAGTAAGAGTGTGAACAAAAACAAAACAAAAAGGGTGAGGGGGTGTACAGAGGTGAAATAAGAGAAGACAGGTGTTGCCGGTATCCTTGATGTCAACAGGCAAGCTCGTTAAACAAACAGACGGGCAAAACATCCAAGCCTTTTTATCGCCAGTCCCTGAAAGAATATAAAGCCACCACCTACGTCTGTCCCTGAGAGAATATATGCCACCACCTACGTCTGTCCCTGAGAGAATATAAAGCCACCACCTACGTCTGTCCCTGAGAGAATATAAAGCCACCACCTACGTCTGTCCCTGAGAGAATATAAAGCCACCACCTACGTCTGTCCCTGAGAGAATATAAAGCAACCACCTACGTCTGTCCCTGAGAGAATATAAAGCCACCACCTACGTCTGTCCCTGAGAGAATATAAAGCCACCACCTACGTCAGCAGTAAACTAGCCATCTCCCTTGTTTACTCCACCACAGACGCAGAGAAAAATATACCTTCGTGAATGACAGGAACATTAACTCATTTACCCCTGAGGTATTATATCCTGGATACTGCCAGATGATTATATTTACCGGAAGGAAACCTACAACAAGCAAGAGTTAAACCATCTCGAAATACTGCTTAACCGTTATCATCATTTAACGAACGATGAACTTAGATTGTGTTTAAATATCGCTGTTTTATTCTGTCTACTGTGGGATTATTTTAATTAAGCAAGGAAGCCTCAACATCAACATAGTTAGGATAGGACGTCCGAATGATTGAGAAAATACTGGTAGAATAAAAAGTGAACTTAACTGTTGCGGTTGCAGAAGAAATTGAGAATATCGCAAGATTAAGATCAAACCTGCCTTCAGGTGACTCTACACTGAATGACAAGCCAAATGGTTTCCTGTAACCCAAGAGACGGTTTACTACGCTGGGTGGTAACCATATAACCAAATGACGCCCGGTGGTCTGGTGGGTTAAGCTGCTTCAGCCGGATACGGGCGTCAAGGGTGTTCATCCGAGGGTTGGTTGGAGTTTATTGCTCTCATAATGTCACTGCGGGAACAGTGAGGCTGGTCACCCTCGCCTTAAATGTCGCCAGTGAATAACCTAGCCCTGGTACCCTACGCTCCTGACTGGCCAGAAAAAGACTGCATGATAGACAGGCTGGTCCATATATAACGCTGCTCTTCCACTCCGCCAGCTGCTTTCTTGTGTGTTGTGGGGACGGCTGTGGCAGCGTTAGCAATGGCTGGCTTGTTTCATTTATTTATTTCTTACTCCCACTGAAACATCCACGTCAGAGGAACTTCCTTTCTTCGGAATTGGGTGGATATTGGCTTCTTTCCATGAATTTGGCAATGAAGAAGTACGTATGCATAGTCTGAATAATTTAGCCAGAACAGAGGCAAGTTCTGGGGAAAACTTTTTCAAAACAATTGGCGGAATTCCATCTGGGCCTGGAGCTTTGTTTGTAGGTAAATTGTCTAGGATGGATTTTACGTATCTTATCTGTTATATACGGTATATATATATATATATATATATATATACACACACACAACCACATTCATTTGGTGTATCAAAATCCTCCATTAGTTTATCAATTTTTGTGTCAGTGTAGGTGTTAATGCTAGGATAACCATGTTATTTAATCTTTTAGCCTATGATATTATAATTATTATAAAGATAAGATTAACACTACCAGAGTGGGTTGACCTTGCTCTCTGAAGGCTGCCATCCACAAGTCTCAGTCTGGATCAGTGTCTTCAAGTCATGGGCATGGTTTCACCCACAGTTTATTATTATACAGCGTAATATTTCTTTAATACATAAACTGAAACATATAGTTTTCTCTTTTTATAATGATTTTTTCCTCACAGAAACATAGTTCATTAAGTTACTCATTATTTTACGATTGTTCAGTATTGCTGAGTTACCGTATTGAGGGTAATGAAGCAGATGTGGTCTTGTCTCACCGTGTCATGTGCGTAGCTTACAGCACCCCCACCCCCCTCTCTCTCCGACTCCCACGGGATCCTCCCTCTTACCCCAGGTGGGGTTGGGAAACACCCTCCTTTACCCGTCAGTTCACCTCAAAACTGTGGACAGTCATAATACGTCATATATAGGCGATTATAATCCTTAGGTAGAACAATGTAAATTATACCAATAATTCGGGTTGAAATGTCAGCCTTGCGAAATGGAGCTTACATACAACAAACATCTTTCCTTAACATAAATATATCGAGGTTACTCCGCTTCACTCACGTGGACTGTTTCGAAGTAAATAATTTCAGTGGTGCCACATCTCTTCAAACCCTTGTGCCCCTGTAACACGCGGGAGTGCTGGCAGCTGTACCTAAAACACCATCGACCGTGACAGGACTCGAACCTGCAATCTTCGGATCCGAAGTCCGACGCCTTATCCATTAGGCCACACGGTCACATACACGTCTGTGAAAATGCAAAATTATAACATAGTTTTCTTACTTAATCTTGGCCCAGATTTTTTTCCCTTGCATCTTATTTGGCGTAGCTTAGTGACTATGAAATGCTACGGCTTTACATCGTTTCCACAGCACTTGTTTGTAACTGGCATATTCTGGTGTTAAGTAAAAGCTATGTGAGGATTTCAGTTGTCCTTGTTTTGTCACCTCACTTAGTCATTGTTATATGGAAGTCTAATTTATATTATCATAAACAGTACTCCCATACATACTGATCGCTTTCGCTTAAAGTATTTAACAGGAAATATTAACGACATCATGATTTTATGTGGTTCAGCCAATCACTTCACTCCTTACAACTGATTGAGGTTCCTGAGTGATTCATTCACAAAAACACGTGTTTACTATGGAGCAGCTGCCAGATATCTCTATGTAGCAGATTATTTGGATGCACTTTCTTCTTGGCCAACTGTACCAAATATGTCCGGGTGGGCTGGGTCGTGAACAGCACTGGCGAACGCAAATAATTGAAAAATTTTATGAAAAAGCTGAACACTCACTGCGTACACACAGAAACCTGCGGGCACGATTAAATATAGAAATAAATAAGTTACACACACACACACCATTACTACAGCCATCACCATCACCAACCCACCACCATCACACCCAGCAATACCACACACAAATCCATCACCACAAATACCACTGCCAGTCATCATTAAATATCATCACAACGACCATCACATAAGTATCGTCACAATCACCACTACATTCACTATCGCCGCAGAAATTTTTACTCACCATTACCTACAGTCATCCTTACTATTACTACTACTACTACTACTACCACAAACACACACACACACACACACACACACACAGCAGTCCGGTCTACTAAAACACTACACACGCACCACAACATCCATCTGTCATCACAAACTAAACACTACCACAACAACTGTCACAATCTCCAACATAACTGGCAACATTATAACAACCACAGTGGCTTGAAAGTCACAACATATTCACCGCTACCACACAAAAGTACCACTACATTTACCACAACCACTGAAATCAAATACATGCATACATACGTCATCATATCATCATCATCATGATCATTATCATTATCATCATCACCATCATTATCCGAACTCTATTTTCTAATGATATTTAGGATGAGTATTAGTCATCATTGTATTATCATTTTTTTTTTTCAATTAATGATGATGAAGAGGAAGATGATGATGATGATGATGATGACAATACCAAAGTAAATACCACATTGTTTCCCCAAAGTCCAGAATTTACTTTACTATCATTTCGAAGAAGAGTGACAACAAATAGCACTATTGAAACACACACACACACACACACACACACACACACACACACACACACACACACACACACATTACACCATTAAGTTATTATCACCACAACCATAAACACTCCGACTTAACAACAGCCACACCACTAAAATTCCCACCACCATAACCACACATCACTATACATTCAACTACATTACATCCACAAACAACACACCCTCAGCACACACCACTACCACATTGTAAGTCCATGGCAGCTCAAGCACCACACATCCGCTACAAGAATGATAGAAGCAAAAAACCACACAGCACAACACTAAACCTTACACCATCACAAACACAACAACGCCATCACATTCACTAAAAGTTCCGTCCAGCACAAGCAGCACACATCTGCCACAAACGACCCTCCCCTGTCTGCAACTTTGGTCAACATGAATACACCACAATTGCATCTGAATATCACCACAGTTCTACCAGCGACATCCTCCCCCAGCTGACGAGGACAAGGATAAAAATAAATAAAAAAAGGAAGAAATTGGTAGAGCCCGAGTTATGCCAGATTGGAAAGAGGAGGAAATGGAGATGAAGGAGAAGGAGATAAAGGAGAGGGATGAAAAGCAGAATGAGGAGATAAAAAAGGAAGCAGAGGATGTAAAAGGAGGAAAAAGAGAAGGGGGTAATGGAGGAAGAACAGAAGGATGTAAAAGAGTAAGAAGAGAAGGATGTAAAGGAGGAAGAAGAGAAGGATATAAAGGAGGAAGAAGAGGTAAAGGAGGAAGAAGAGGTAAAGGAGGAAGAAGAGAAGGAAACGGAGGAAGAAGTGGAGGTAAAGAAGGAAGAAGAGGAGGTAAATGAGGAAGAAAAGAAGGTAAAATAGGAAAAAGAGAAGGTAAATGAGGAAGAAGAGAAGGTAAAGGAGGAACAAGAGAAGGTAAAGGAGGAAGAAGAGAAGGTAAAAGATGAAGAAAAGAAGGTAAAGGAGGAAGAAGAGAAGGTAAAGGAGGAAGAAAAGAAGGTAAAGGAGGAACAAGAGAAGGTAAAGGAGGAACAAGAGAAGGTAAAGGTGGAAGAAGAGGAGGATGAAGGATGGTCAGAAATAGACATGGTACAGACAGAGAGGGAAAGGAAGTGAAAAAGAGGAGAAAAAAGGAGGAGGAGAAGGAGAAAGAGAATTAAATATTTACATCATTCTCTACATCGAAAAAGAAAGGCTACAGCCACGAAAGAGAGAGGCAGGAAAATCAGGAGAAAGAGGATGATAGGAAGGAAGAGCAGAAGGAAAGGGAGGAAAAAGGGGAGAGGAGGAACGAAAGCTAAATTGTCATGTATCCCTCTAGGTTAAGATTGGAGAAAGTAATAGAGCTACAGACGGAAGAGGAAAAAGAGAAAGAAAATGAGGAGGAAGGTGAAGGAAAATGGAGACAAGAGGCAGAGAAGATGTGGGAGGAAAGGAACCAGTGTGTACCCCCCTACGTCATGGGCATAAAATCTATGTATGTATGTATGTATGTAAGTATGTATGTATGTATGTATGTAAGTATGTATGTGTGTATGTATGTATGTATTGGAGGAGGAGGAGGAGGAGGAGGAGGACTGCCCATGCTTCCCCGTAAGTCCTGAAAGAAAAGGAAGAAAAGGAGCAGTAGGAAGAAAGGGACTAAACAGAAGAAAACGACAGGAATGTGGGAATAAGGGGAGAAGAAACAGGCAATGTTATAAAGGTAAAGCCTTCAACAATCGTGTAATCAGGAGGAGGAGGAGGAGGAGAAGTACAATAAGGAGAATGGTGAAAAGGTGACCAACTCGTATCCTCCTCTACAGTGTGTCCTTTACTGTCTTATTTCAGGAGACACAGGCCTTATATATCAGTATTCCACACCACCAACAAACGAAAATGAAAAAATAACCATTTCCCTTGACTGTGGACGGACTAGAATATGTTGACGGAACACACACACACACGGAACCCCCCCCCACACACATTATGGAAAACCACACACACACACACACACACACACACACACACACACACACACACATGGAATCACCCTCATACACACACATTCACACAAATTACTGCACATAATTGAACACATGCACGTGGGTAAGATTTCTCTCTCTCTCTCTCTCTCTCCAAGTATACATCGCGGCTAAAGCCACGGGTATTGTGACTCCCATTTTTAACACTAAGGAATAATGTGCAAGCTTATGGAGGGAATTGTGTGGGGGTCAGCCGGGAGAGTAGAAATATTACCTGGCATTTAAGGCTCGTTCATATGGCTGACAATGAGCAGATATAACCTGTAAACTCAGTGGAATTCTGTGGTAAACGCGTTGGATGGACGGGGAAGAATTCTTCGTGGAACGTGGAGTCACGTGAAGTATAGTATAATCTTAAAGTTATTTCTCTTCCGTACTATACATGGCAGACTTGAGCCTTGATCTTTTAATACCGTGCCCAGAGTTGGAAATTTAATCCAGGACCAGCCTAACATTACTAACAAAGAGTTTACCCAACGAAACCTGCTTATCTGATGAAGTGTGGGTGGTTATTCCGTGTTGGGGTGAGGGTGGGTGTTTGTTAGTGTGAGGCAGGGGTATGTATCGTTGGTTCCACCAATATCCTGATCCCATACATGACGCATATCGCCATACGTATCGGTTCACACAGTGTTCATACTTGATTTATACAATAATATTCTTTCGTTGTAGATACCATTTTGGAGCCAGCAGTCACCAAGCGGTACGCAGAATAACTGAAAACAAATTATCAGTCACAGGATTATATTTATTGCAAAATATATAAACTTTTGTTCTTGTGACACATTCACATTATCAAACCATTGCAATGCTATGGTTTACAATATTTTCTCACTGTACTTACAGTACAGTACAGAGTGTATGCGAGGTGGAAGGGGGGAGAGGGAGGGGAGGCCAAGGATGAGATGGAGGGATGGAGTGGAGAGGTATATAAGAGAGGGGTGTGTGAGATGGGAGCAGGGCAGTGAAACGGCGGGGGACAGGGCGACATGGAGGCGATTTGTTTGTTGCCACCCCTTACGCGATTAAGGCGTCTGGCAATAGATAGAGAGATAGACTTACAGTATTCATCGGGAAACAGAAAATTTATTTGAAATCACTAAATATCAATCATAAGATGATATTTAAAATAAAAAATATGTATTAGAATATGTACAGTATATATAATGCTCAGCGACAGTTTCGGTACACAGTAGCGGTTCGAGGGCAGCAGAAGAGCCGGTCCACGTACCGACAGGAAGGTACCGGTGTTGTGGTTTACCGAGAACCGGTACAAACCCCTAGTGTGAGGGTAGGGTGCGGGGTGAAGGGCGAGGTGAGAGGAATTTGGCTGAATGTGTAAGTTTGGGTGAAGGTGGGTGACGGGATGAGGATGGTGAGAGAGAGAGAGAGAGAGAGAGAGAGAGAGAGAGAGAGTGGCAGCAGGGAAGAAGGAAACAATGGCCGGAACAGCTGCGACGAGAAATACAATAAGGCGTTTTAATCACCTGAGTTGCTTCTGGAAGAAATAAAACACAAATGGTAATGCTTTTTAATTGTGAAGATGGCTACAACAGTTTCGGCCCGACATGGACTCTCTTCAGACGGTTCAACTGGCTAAACACTGCCATATCTTTCTCAATCAACAAAATTGCAGTGTGTGGGTAACATTCTTCCTTCTGAACAATTAATGTCGTTGTTGTTATCAAGATACTCGGATTACACTGGTATTGGACTGATTAATGATTGTTAATAATAAGCTCTTAATATAAGCCTGATTCTATTATCTTAATATTTAAAAAAACTGGAGTTCATTACTGTGCAGTTAATAATCTACTTTTTCTCTGCAATCATAACACTAACATATCCGTCTTCTTTTTCTCACTGATTCCAACTCATGAATTACATTCAACAGGAAGGAATCAACGTAGCCAAAAACTAAAAGAAATATTATCAGCCAATGCAAAGCGCTGGTGGAATCTTGGCCAGGTTATAATTATGCAAACAGCGTTCATGCTTCTTGCACAGGTGGCCTTGTGTCACTTACAGGCCCATAGTCTTAAACAAGTCAATCCTTGCTGACCCTCAATCCTTTCACCAAGTTTGGTTAAAATCAGATGAAACCTTTTAGAAATATTTTGTTCACACACACACACACACACACACACACACACACACACACACACACACACACACACACACACGTCGGGTAAAGCATAATACTAGAACAAGCGCTGGTATAACAACTTAAATTACATTTTAGGTTGACAATGTACCAATAAAATAAATTGTGTGTGTGGGGGGGGGGGTTGTGTGAAGTGGTGCTCAAATTTCCCCTCGGTAAACTTAGGTGTCTTTCAGGTCCTTGGCTGCCTCTCAGCAAAATTGAAAACCCTCGCTGGACGCCATGAGTGAGACCACCGGAATGAGAGAGAAAACAATGAGGGTGAGAGAGGAGAGAGCATTACCTGTACTCCACCCACGCGACGCTCCATATAACAATGTAACAGTTACCTGTACTCCACCCACGCGACGCTCCATGTAACAATGTAACAGTTACCTGTACTCCAAC
Source organism: Coenobita brevimanus (assembly GCF_032717465.1). NCBI lineage: Eukaryota > Metazoa > Arthropoda > Malacostraca > Decapoda > Coenobitidae > Coenobita > Coenobita brevimanus. The sequence goes on from NC_137037.1 coordinate 4,418,696, forward strand.
CACGCGACGCTCCATATAACAATGTAACAGTTACCTGTACTCCAACCACACGACGCTCCATGTAACAATGTAACAGTTACCTGTACTCCAACCACGCGACGCTCCATGTAACAATGTAACAGTTACCTGTACTCCAACCACGTGACGCTCTATGTAACAATGTAACAGTTACCTGTACTCCAACCACACGCCACTCTATGTAACACAAAACACACGCACAATTAATTACTTTACCTGTAGTAATATACGACTCTTTACCAGGTTAACCAATACTAAAAAGAGATCTCACCCCTTCAAACCACTATACACTAATTTGCCAAGAATCACCATTTACATCGAAGGTGACTTCGTTATGCTGGACAGGTTGTAAAGCCAGAATAACACTGGGTAAATCAGAGCGATTTTATTCAACACAGTGAAATCCTACGCAGTCAAAGTGTTATTTTTTTTTTTATGAACAACAGTTAAATGAACGCTTGCTTGTTACGTCTAGCGAAACAACATTTCTAAGATCAACAGATTTTCCTATTTTTCGTCAGTTCAAAGCTCTTTGTAATTAACTTTCCTTAAAGGTACAAAACTACCAGGCAGGGTACCTTCACTTTTATTAAATCCTCCATTAATCTCACTAATTTAAATCAACTCTGAAAAAACGACCCATAATGGAGGTTACTTAATTAAAACACTCTCTGGACCTTGAGGCTATTAATTGTACAGCTGATATCACAGGTCTAATTGTCTGTCTGTGTGTCTACCTAGTAAAGCCTTTCAGGGATGACGTCTTTTTGTTGTTACTTTTTGCTGCAACCTATTGATTAGCTTAGGTGAGCCACGTGACACTGAAGGGTTTAATGGAGAGAGAGAGAGAGAGAGAGAGAGAGAGAGAGAGAGAGAGAGAGAGAGAGAGCAAACTGGGTCAACTTGTTAACAACGGCGGAGTCAAAAGATGGTGGGGAGCTGAGAGGGGTTGACACCGTGGGGAATGGTAGAAAGGAAGAGGAGGGAAGGGATACTGAAGGGGAGGAGAGATTGTGAGACTATGGGAAGAGGTCGGGGAATAGAGGAAGAGAATGGACGGAGAAGGGTGGCATGAGAGAAAGGATGGGGTGTTAAGTAGGGTTGGGGATGAAGGGGAAGTACTAGCAATTTTGAAGACACATATGGCGTTCCCTCTATCTCTAATTGTCAGGAATAGGACCACATCGTCTGTGTGGATCGTGATGGCGTGGTTATTGGTTGCTGTATTTGACTGGGTTCCCGGTTGATCAGTTGGTTGATTGGTAACAAAAGAACATCGAGCAGGACACCTGCAGTAGGTCAGTTGGCTCAAATGCGGCAGTTCTCATCATTAACCCCTAAGCTACAAACATAACTTGAGAAACAGATAACCAGACACAGGGATAGATGCTACAGTTTATAAACTACAGACGTAACCAAAAACAACTAAAACATCTTTAACTGTCGACGCTCCATTCAAATATAGTCAGAGAAAAGCCACACACACTGAAACACACGCAGACAGTCACGAATACTCGTACATGCAGACAAACATAAGGACGCAGTATCAGAGGGACCGATGATAAATCTTGTATCCACAAATACGTTCAACTCGTCCCACTAATCAAAGACAGAGAGGATCCATACACAGCTGCAAACACACGGACAAATGGATTGATTCTAGATATAATCCACCTGTAATTAGGCCACGGTAGCTGTAATCCACACTCCTGTATTGTTTCCGGAAGGGAGGCGCCCCCCCCCCCCCCAACACACACAAGATCAGAACAGAGTCAGGGGGATCAGCAGGACAGATTACCACTGGTTTATATTTGGCAATAAAAATCAACCCTCGCTGTCCCTTATACAGGCAGGGAAGAACCAGGTACACAGACAAAGGGATCGATAGTATACTCTCTTTTCCCTAACCTGGACCAAATTTTGGTCCTTCTTCGGATTGTTACGCGAAGCTCAGTGGCAGAATAAGATGGTGATATGACTGTATATCCCTTCTGTGGCACTTTATCGTGACTAGGATCATATTCTAGTGTTAATCTGTTGTTGTACCTCAAGATTCGAGACGTAAAGATGGCAATTTTAGGCCATGTTAGCATAAAAGGAGCAGAGTGGTTACAGTATATCCACTGAATATTACGGAATATATCCACAAGTGCTTATCATTATATATGTCATTCCTCTATTTCAAGCGGGAAAGAGCCAGTTAGATCCATTCTGATCACTGCAGGTTCATCCACATCCATTCAGATCATCTTAAAATAATTCTCTAGTCGGTTAATTTTTACCTGACAAAGATCTCCTGTCCATTCACAGTTTAGCTGATGGCCAGATGTGCTCAGATTGGAGGGATTGTTTGACTAGTAATCAAGGAGATTCATTTCTACTTCATAACTGAGGCTCATCGATTTTCATGCAATCTTGATTCGGTATTCACATTGTGAGAATGGTCGAGCTCCGTCAGTTGGAAAAAAGAAAGAAAGAAAAAAAAAAGTAATTGTTTGATTTTGGTCAAGTTCAGGCCAAAAAAGATCAGGTTAGGTCTCTCACTTAACCCTCTCATCGTTTGGTTAATTCTATTAGTTATTCAACTCCAGCTGACACTGTACGATTTTATTTTGGTTAATGTGAATTATACCACACCATGCCATACCACACCACACCATACCATACCACACCAAACCATACCACACCATATCATATATCATAATTATCATACCATACCATACCATAACACATCGCACCTTATCACACCATACCATATATCATACCACACCATACCACACCACACGATACTATACCACACCATACTATACAGGGTTGGCACCAAAGTGGGTAACCCGGTTTTACCCACCCTGGTTTTTTCAGTAAAACCCACTTAAAAAAAAAACACTATTTTACCCACTTTACGTTTTTTTTTTTAAATAATGTATATAATAAAAAATTCAGTTTTATTTGATTAAATGGTTATATTTTTGCACACAATATCAGAAGTAAATGATAGCTTTGTGGTAGGTGGGGGCACTTAGCATCCACTCACTCGATGTAGTGCTGCTCTTGGATGTCTGCCCTTTCTTCTCCTCCATCCATCTTTCCTTCCATCTTCTTCTGTCTTGCTTTCCTTCATTCTTCCCTCGTCCTTCTGCCTACAGGTGACTTTATACTCCCTTTTCTGTCTTTCTTTCCTTCATTCATTCCTCTTCCTTCTTTGTGTGGGTGACTCTACACTGAGTGAGAAGCCAAATGGTTTCCTGTACACCAGGAAAGCATTTACTACACTGGGTGGTAACCATGTGACCAAATTTTGGCGCCTGGTGGTCTAGTGGGTAATTACTTTGCTCCAATCGGATTGAGCCGGTGAAAGTTTATAACCAAGGGGTGGTTGGGGTTGACTGCTCATGTAATGCCACTCAGGGATGAGTGAGGCTGGTCACTCTCATCTTAAATGTCAGGACCAACTGCCTAGCCCCGGGCTCCTATGCTCCTCATGGGACAACGTAGGACTGGATGATGGATGGATGGATGGAAATAATAGCTACTTAATCATATTCTATTTCACTGGTTAATAAAACACATCCCCAAGTACTTATAATATAATACCTTGGAAGCATAATCTTAATGTCTTAAAAAAAACAATAAAGCTTATTACGTTTCTCATCACCAACATAAGTAAAACATGCTCTTTGCAAATATGAATGTTGTTCTTTGATTGTTTCAAAACTATTCATAATACTTCTATTTTTCTAGTAGCTTTTATAACCAACATCCTTTTCTTTTGAAATGATAATATTTTTGTGTCACAGTAAATTATGGTTCTTGTCATGTTACCCAACCATTATAACAAAAGAGCTTTTTTTTTAATTCAAATAATGCAATTCTTTGCCTCAGTGATAAAATAAAAATGACCACTTCTAAATGACTTACCAACATGAAATAATACCGTAATATTTCCTGAAAAAAATAACATTATTCTTTACTGCAATTTCAAAAAATCAGGTCAAAGTTTTCATCATCATAAGAATATTTTTACATTGCTTTCCTTCTCAGCAGATTCAGTTTTTAAACGTCCACATGTAACGTGGTGAATACAAACTTTACAGCCAGCACTTCCTGTCTCCAATTTTGAAAGTTTTAAAATTAAGAGTAAAATTGTTTTTGATAGATATGGTTTTTAGTTTTATTAAGGAGTGGGGTAAATTTGTTATATAACAGTAATCATTACTGGAGTTAACTTATACTATATGTTGTCTCATATCATTACCAAATATCAGTAAGTCTATAGAAATATAAACATTGCTCTCTGTTTAAAATAGATGTATTTTATAGGCTTAGATATTTGGTTACCAAAAGCTATTATTACTGTTAAGATAATGTGTGAAATCATTTATGCAACAGATTTTTCAATAATAATTATTTAGAAGATTGAGAAATGCAAGTATATAATTACCAAAGAAAGGAGTGTAGCAAGGCAAATGACTCCTTCTACTATTGTGTTGTGTGGACTGATCTTTGCCAACTCATGAGTTGTGTTGTGCTCTCAAGCCTCTCATGTTGAAGCATGTTTTGCTGTGTAGCAGGCAGCCCAAGGATAACAGCCAAACAGGTCAAAACATAATTGTTTTCATTTCCCACATTCAAATAACTGCGTGAAAAATATGATTTTATTGGGCTATTCATAATTATGTATAGCGGAAACATTACTTTATTTAAATTTAAGGTAAACTTTGAAAAAACCCACTTTTGCCCAGTTTTTTTTTTTTTTTTTTTTTTTTGTATTTTGTGAAGAAAACCGAAAAAAAACCAGGTGGATTGGGCTTAAAAAAAAAAAAGTTTTTTTTTTTGTCAACCCTGATACTATACCACATCATTTTATACCATACCATACCACACCATACCATACCATACCACACCATACCATACCATACCACACCACACGATACTATACCACACCATACTATACCACATCATACTATACCATACCATACCATACCATACTACACCACACGCTACTATACCACACCATGCTATATCACATCATACTATACCATACCATACCATACCATACCATACCATACCACACCACACGATACTATACCACATCATACTATACCATACCAAACCATACCATACTTTTTTCACCTTAACATGGTCTAGATTTTCATTCTCCTGAAGCCTATTTCACGCAGCTCAATGGCAGAAAGACATTGCTGCGGCCCCAAATCCTTACCATAGCACGTCATCGTGACTAGCACCATATTCCAGTGTTAATCTACTGTTACAACACAGTATTCAAGAAGGTGAGATGTCAATTTTAGGCCAAGTTAGAGTAAAAAGAGCATAGTACCATTCATCCTGTCATGGTGGCAACAACTCCACCGCGGTATGCTATCCAGCTGACACCAGACGATTTTACTGAGTGGGTACAGGAACCTGGAAGTGTTAATTCAGGACTTTTCAGGACCTTTCCGGCTTTTTCAGATCCACCATAGGATTTCAGGAGACTAATTCGAGAAGACTGGGTATTAAGCTAACACTTTCCAATCAACCATCAGAGACTGAAATCGATCCATACGTCGGCAGTTGCGCATAAAATCATCAGTTAGGTTGTGATATGCGTTAGTTATCTCAGTCTGATACTGCCATCATTAATTCACAAAAGTCAATGTAATATTTTTTAATCACCCGAGAACTGAGAACCATTAGTATTTCTGCCAAAATGTGTCTTAAGAAATACCACTAAGAGATCTGAAATGACAGTTACGGGGGAAAGTGAGAGTATACAGCAGGTTACCGGTATACTGTATACCCCTCCAGCTGCTGCACAACACGTTGGCGCTGATTTCTGAGTTTACTAGTATCAGTGTAGCTCCAGGGAAGCTGTATCTGTTTGTTGCTTATTGCAGGCCTCAGCAAAAGTCTCAAGTGCACACCAAGTGACCACAGAACAGTTTTGAAAAACTAGTCCTGCACAATCAACGAGAAGTTAGTACACCACAGACTGAAGCCTGCTGCAAGTTTGCATTTATTTCCGCTAGGTCCAAAGCTACTCCCATCCATTTAATTCGCACCATGCTAGCGATGTAGATCTACATCCCCTTCAAAAACGCTGGTGATGTAGATCTACATCCTGTAGCACTGAGAAGTCACTGCAAGAAACTGAAGTAAAATGGAAGGTAATATTGTATCTTGCTAACTTCAGACATTTCACCGCTATGCTTACAACACTGATTTATGAGCGCGGAAGGAGAGTCTGCTCTGCTCTGTCTGTAACCATGAAAATGTCAAAGGTCAAGTAGCACCAACCTGACTCGATTCGACCTACTTTCTGGCTTTGGTGATTGTTTTTATTAGTGCCAAGGATCTTATATTGATGTATTAAGCCCATTCACCCACAAGAAAAAAAAAAAAAATCCAAAATCAGTTCACAAGCTCACAGCCGCTCTGCTCCCTCAGTAACCTCAGAGATTTCAGAGGTAGACTGGCACCAACCTGACTCGATTCAACCAACTTCCTGGCTTTAATGATTACTTTTATTAGTGCCAGGGATCTTATACTGATGTATTAAACCCATTTAGCCAGAAAAAATAAAAAAAAATCCAGAATCGGCCAGCATAGAGGGGTATCATATACTTTTTTTTGTCCAGCACGGTATGGGTTAATGCTGATTCTTTGCTGATAATTATTAAAATTTAGCATTAGTCTTACAAATTAACACACTTCTTATGGATATTTCAGGGAGTTTTATGCTGTGATAAAGTAAAACTGTTTTGATGCAACTTTAGGGAGATACGTTGCAACTCCACCAGGCAGTGCGACTACTATAATCAAATCAGTCTGTTTTACAATCTCATCAATAACCAATATTCTAATATTGTAAGTAATTTTAATTAGCAGGAAATACTAGGAGAATTCTATAAACACAGGCTATACTTATTTAAGCAATCTATCTATCTATCTATCTATATAGCTAGGCAGCTTCCCCCAAGGAAAGGGAGGTAGCCGAGACAGGACGACACACTCCCCATTTACTCATCCATTCAAACACATTCATTCGCATCTTAGCCCCAAAGGGGAGAAGGGACAGATCCTCACCGCACCACAACGCACAACGGTCAACTGAGCAGTGCAATCAGTGACATCCGCAGCAGGACCTGACAGCAGAGCTGGTTTACCCCTGCCACATCATAATAGACCCATCCCCTTACCCGCACCTGACATGACAAGCTGATCAGACCAAATGCGGGAGAATATCCCCTCAGGGCTGCGTCATCATTTATTTATTCACAATTTCTCTCCATTTATTTCTGTCAAGCACAGCCACTCTTCCTTGCTCAACAGACATCCCTCTCACATCCAGCGCTCTCTTCACACTGTCCATCCATCCATTTCGTGGTCTCCCTCTCAGTCTTACACCTCTCACATCAGATCTAGTTATCTTTTTCACCAATCGCTCATTATCCATTCTCTCCATATGCCCAAACCATCGCAACACCCTCTGCTCAACTCTATCAGCCATCTCCCGAACAACTCCAGTTCTCCATCGCACTTCATTTCGCACTCGATCCACACGCGTCACTCCACACATACTCCCCAGACACCTCATCTCCATTACATTCAAACTTTTCCTCTCTGTTACACCCATAATCCATTTAAGCAATACATCACCGTAAACCTGGACATTTTGCTTGCTTTTTTACAACAGTAATGATTGCTCAACACTTGAACATCATTTCTTAAAATGACAACAGTAATTCAAAATCGAATAAACTGTATTGGTTTGTGACCCACAAATAATGTCAAATAATTTTTCGGTCACTATAGGTATCAAGATTATCCGATCCTCCATCAACTAGCATAAGAAAATAATGACAATGATAAACCCGCTGGATGTGGGAGCAAAGCATTACTCTTGCCAGGTCCTCCAGTTTTAAGCCATCAATTGCAGTAGTTTAGGATATGGCTGAATGGTGTGTAAGTACCAGGGGAGGGGGGGTAGGGCAGGTATCTGTGCTGATGAGGTCAGTATATCCGGAATTATCACCATCATGTCGGGGATACTGATGGTGGATGTTGCCAAGCAATACAACAAACAGGAAGATGTAGCCTCAAAGATTTGCTTACAAAGTACACCGACAAAACCATAATCGAAAACTCATATGAAAAAGCTGACGAATACTTTGAAGTGCTTCGTCCATTATTCCAAAATATGATAATGGAAAAACGTAGTAAGTTTAGCTGCGACGCTGCGTACCATTTGTAGATAAAGAAGCAAAATGTATCTCGACCGTAACTTCAAGGACGAGATAAGGTTGTGGTTTATGCACTGTTTATATTGTGTATATTGGCCGCTGTTCCAATGTATGTGGTATTAACTTCAGCACAACAGGGAGGAAAAACTATTAAGCGCATATTTTCCCGTGAATGGGCAGTCAGGCTGTATGTTATCCAGTTCATTAAAAAATGTTGTGAGCGAGGGTTGGTGGGACGCTGCCAGAAGTTACACACACACACACACACACACACACACACACACACACACACACACACACACACACGCACGCACGCACGCACACACACTCTCTCTATCCATCTTTCTCTCTAGTTAATTAAAAATTGTTGAGAGCGAGAGCGAGGGTTGGTGGGAGGACACCATAAGTTACAATGTTGTCGCGACTGGACCAACTGCAGCACATAGTTTACTCTCTCTCTCTCTCTCCTCACCGCATTTTCCTTCCATATCGCTCCTTCCTCCTCCATTTTACTGCTTCTCATTTCATCTTCTTTCTCCTTTCCTTTGCTCCCTTCACTCACTTCGCTTGTTAGTTCTCTCTTTTCTATTACCATTTCTTCACTACTCCTCCTTAACCTGACCCTTGTTTTCCCATGCCCGTCTCCCCTCTGCTTCACTCGCTTTGCTCTCAGCTCATTTACTTTTCGAGCCTTCATGTTTTTCCACTCCCATCTCCCTCCTCTCCCTTATCTCCTTCACTCCCTCCTTCCCTTCCCTTTCCTGTCCTCCCTCCCTCCCTCTCCTCCTCTCTTTCAAACTCTTTTCCTCCCTCCTCCCCTTTCCTTTTTCCTTCTCTTTCTCCTCTCCTTTCTTACTTCCTTCTCTCCCTCCTCCCCTTTCTCATCTCCTTCCCTCTCTCCTTCCTCTCCTCTCTTATCTCCCTTCCTCCATTTCCTTTCATCCCTCCCCGCTCTTGTCTCCGTCCCTCCCATCCTAGTCACTCTGTCCCTAGTTACAACATATTTTTCTTCCTTCTCTGTTCTCTCTCCTTTCTTTCCCACACCTCCTGCCCCTCCACCACACTACTCTCCCTCCTATCTTTTGCTGTGCATCTACCTATTGTCTGATGCCCTGTTCTGCAAGCAGTAGTCTCGATGAAAGGCAACCTGACATTCTGTCCCTGCTCAGCAACGATCCCCCCCTCTCTCTAAAGAAAAAAAATCCACAGGTGAGCAAACAATGGGTGGGCGGGCGGAGAGAAGTGGGGAGGATTGTGGTGGGTACTGAGCAGGGTGGAACGGGTACACTCTAAGTACCCGTAATGTCTGCTTCCAAGATATTAGGTGACCAAAACCGACTCTGTGCATTGTTTACCTCTGCACAGTTGTTGCCTTTATACACGGGTCTGATTCGCCCTTGTATAGAGTACAACTCTAATGTGTGTGGAGGCTCTCCACATACAGCTCTTCTCAACAAGGTGGAGTCAAAGGCTTTTTTCATATTAACTTTACTCCTCTTACTGGCTCCCTTCAATCTCTGTCTCTTCGCCACACTGTTGCATCTCTATCTCTTTCTATCGCTACTTCAATGGTCACCGCTCCTCTGAACTGTCTGTTTGCATCCCTCCACCACTACGGAGGGCGCATAGCACTCGACTTACAACAAACTCTCATCCCTTTTCTGTCCAACTCTCTAATGCAAGAGTTAACCGTTACCCCCAGTCATTCATGTATGCAACAGGCCAACTGTGGAACTGTCTCCTTCTGCCTGTATTTCCTACTTCCTATGATCTCCAGTCTTTCAAACGCAGTGTGTCCAGGCATCTCGAAATGAACGGATCTTGAATTTGGCTCTGTTGTAGTGTTTTTGTTTTCTTCTTGGAAGGAACGGTTTGCGTGCTCCTGGCCTTTGGTACCTTCTTTCTTGCATGAAAAAAAAAAATGGTGTTTTGGGCGGATCATTGTGTGCAGGAATGGCATCCCAGCCCACAAGGCCACCAGCCACAACACCTAGCCACGCCTGTGTGTAGGCCAGGCAACACACGTCTGAACCCCATAGCATCCCTCACCCAGTGCCTCCCTGGCTTATGCCACAACACCCAGCCACGCCTGTGTGTAGGTCAGGCAACACACGTCTGAACCCCATAGTATCCCTCACCCAATGCCTCCCTGGCTTATGCCATTTACTACCACTTTCCTTAGCAACATATCACGCCCTATTATTGCCTTGTGGTGTTTACGTCTTTCTTATCGACATAATTTTCATAAGAAAAAAAAAAAACACACGAGAAAATATTAAGGTGTAGGAATCACGATGAGTTGCTGAAACAAGAGTTTCAAAGCTTCTGAACCCAGTGACATTACGTGCTTCGTCACCGGGCTTCCAAACATAGCCATTACCTGCTCCTACAATATCCGTGCAAACTGAGACCACAGTTAAGGCTTAACCCTCTACACAACGATGATGCCTTTTATTAAACCATTAGTGTTACTACCGAACAAGTCTATTTAACTTAGAGAAGATGTGAAAGGAGTCAGTAAAGGATATAACAAACCCCTCCAGTTCGAAAAACCTCTCCAAAACTGAATAAAATTATTTGAAGTTATCATAAATAGAAAAAAAAAAATGTTTTGTGGTGAAGCGATTAAGCTGAAACTGAAACTAGCAGACAGTTGGTATGACAGAGTGAATTAGTGTGGCAAAATTAGGTGCAATTAAGTGTGTAGGTGTATGAAGGTGAATGAGTAATAAAGAGAATATTTAGCAGGTAAGATCTGACACATGAGTGTGTGTGAGTGGAAGTGTGTGTACGTGAGGGTGGGGGGTGTTTGTACACGTGTGCCCCAGGCTGTGAGCACACAAAAAACTGAGTCGAGAGGAGTAATTTTATCACTAGGATCACAATGCAGGGAACTTACACGCAAGATTGATTTATTACTTCTCGAATTGTACAGGAATGCTTATACCACTGCGGATTTTTAATAATGGAGACAAAGACTCCAGCCGTACTTGCCCTGACTCGATCGAGTGTGTTATAAATCGACTCGACTCTCCTGGCTGAAGGCACAGACGGTGCAACAAAAGAGAGCGGTAGGAAACTGTGGTATAGTAAGCAGGAGCAGGTACAATGCACAGACGGTGAAATAGACTGAATATAATGAAAATCTGGCGACGCCATTGCCAGGGTCATATGTTTCCGGAGGTGAAATTGAAGACAGTGATATTAAACACTGATATGGTAGGACAGATAAGTTCTACATATTGGTGGAAGTAGGCAGTCATGATAGATACAAAGTGCAGAATGTACAATAGAAGACAGAGACAGGAGGCAGTGATGTGGTAAGACATTCCAAGCACAGACAGCGACACAGACGATGGTATTAGTCAACAGTGTTGTTGGCAGTCAGTGGAACTGCATGACGGTACAAGCAAAGACGGTGCAAGAGAAGTTGGTGGCTGTATACAGTAGTATGATGTAGGTCTGGTTATTTGTTTGCTATGGACAGGTGTTTGCTTGTGGAGGTCCTCCCAACAAATTCGGTGGACGTCATTGGAGTTCGAAGCCAACCCTGAACGTCCCTCAAACACAAGACCAGTATTAAATTGACCAGCTTACCAAGACTCCTTATCTCACTCCCTCCCAACTTTCCTCTCTTTATCTCCCACGCTTCCTTCAGTCCATCACTCAGGGATCACTTTCCCTCCTTCCTCTCCCATGAACTCTCTAGCCAACCTCCGTCTTGACCCTCTATCTCTCTCTCTCTCTCCCCCATTAACCCCCATTCCCCTTCCACTCCCAGCCAACACCCCTCACCCTAGGTACCCGTAAATCACTGGCCAGTCCCCCTCCCCCGTGCCGGTATATCTGGTGATAGTCGTATACTCCTACATTGCCGAGGCTGTCAGGATTAAAGTGATGACACCAACACCCATAGTGGCAGATATCTTCCCTCCCTCCCTCCCTCCGCCAAGATAACCCCTTCACTACACATATCCTTATTTCACTACCATGACTTTGTTTTGTTTGTTTTTGTTTTATTGTTGCTCTCGACAGACTACTATCCAGTTTAGGAGAGACTTTTCAAACTGGAGGGGTTAATTATAGCCTTCATTAAACATGTAATTAGTTGAGGTGTCTTTGATGTTGCATGAAATCGTCTATTTGATAATCAGGAAATAAATCGTCTTGGTGGAGGGATTAAAAGAAGACATCAAAACTCACACAGGCGTATATCTTGCCTCCAACCCGCCATCCATCATGCTGACCTACTGTGTGCCAACACTTTGCATACACACGTTTCATTAGTATCCAAACCTAACCTAACCTTACCTAACCCAACCTAGTATAACCTTTCTGCGGCAACAGAGATTAGATAGACAGACAAATAGATAGATCAGATATAGATAGACAGATAGACAGACATACAGATACATAGGCAAAACCTACAGAAGCCAAAGACAGACATATAGATAAAGTTAATTATACTTCACTTATTTTAACTACGCGGAGATCCGTCATTTTCCAGCTCATTTCCCGTAGCTGGATGGAAGATATAGACAATACCACAGCTCAGTATCCTTTCCATGACACTTCTTCGTGACCAGCACATCATTCTAGCGTTAATTACCTGTACAGTTCAACATTCAGGATGGAGAGGTGGCAATTTTATGCCAAGGTAAAGTGAACAGAGTATAGTAATATTGGAGGGATTTGGAAAGGCTGGAATCTCATTTTATTTGTTCGGAGATTCAGACGTGTAAAAGGATTACTGACCCAGGTGTTTACCATAATGACTCGTGCAGTTGATAGGAGAAAAAACTATCCTCTCTCTCTCTCTCTCTCTCTCTCTCTCTCTCTCTCTCTCTCTCTCTCACACACACACACACACACACACACACACACACACACACACACACACACACACACACACACACAGACACACACACACGCACACACACACACACACACACACACACACACTCACACACGCACACACACACACACACACACACACACACACACATACATACACACACGTAGGTGAATAAAATCACCCGAAAACCGTGACAGTAAGAAATAAATAAACAAACTTTGAGATGTCAGCGTGTTCAGTGTGACGAAGTGATGCTAAAGTAAATTCTCACAAATCCCAGATGCTGTAATTCATCTTAAGGCTGCAGGGAATGGCTCAATGAAGGCCACATTCAACCCCTCCAGTCTGAAAAGTGTCTCCTAAGCTGAGTACAACTATCCTGGTGTTGGTGCAAATTACAAAGATGTCGTCGCAGTGAAGAGGCCAAGTAAATCAATATGAACAAAATGAATAAAATTACTGGAAACCTGGCAGGTATCGGTCGCCTTGAACCCATTCGGCATCAAAAGACTTACTGAAATATTCTGTAATAAACTCGACATTTTATCGATGACATAAATTGCTTTTGGGACTGTGCCCGTTGGAGTGACCTCTGCCCATCTGTCACTCCTGTCTGTCTGTCTGTTTTTTTGTCTTCCATCTGTCAGTATGTCTGTCTATTCCAGCAAGGTGGCATTAGGTTGGTTACAGGTCTAAAGCAGTGTGAAAACAAGAGGAGACTGTCTTCGCAGACAAGCGGCGAAAATATTGCAGACAATTTTTTAAAGGTCCTCTCTCGAAAATCATAGGATATGTGAAACTGTTTTGTTAAAATGCCTCCTTTTGGCCAAAACTGAAAATTACTAAATAATCTGCCGATGAATCAACTGATGCAACAGCTGACATGTCAAATCAACTCAAAATTTCAAGCTGAGCAACTTTGAACTTCATAAGAAAATCCCCCAGAGCTCTCCAAGAGCAGATGCTCGAACTTTCCTTGTAGGAGAAAGAAAAAAATCCCCCAGGTGTACCATTAATACACCTGTCAGTTTCGCCGCAGGTATAACTATACTCGCTCCTAAAACATCTTTTCCAGAGTGATCGGTGATATGACAGTGAACACTGTTGCTTTTATCTGTAAGGCAAATATTTCTAAATACATAACCTATTTCGTATGTTATTATAAGTTCCTCCATGCAGTTTCCTCCACTATTTTAAAATCTAGGCAAACAAATGTAAAAATACTATTCTGATTATGTACAATGCTCCAAAAGGGTACCATGCTGTTTACTCTGTTCATTTGCATACAGCTAAGAAGGAATTTGATTGTATTCTCCAGTAACTTTCAATTACGTGTAGCTATTACTATTTCCACAACACAAGGAAAGACCTTATACAATATAAACTGTTGTTCATTCAGAAAGATTTGCATTTTGAATAAAACCTATAAAGCTACAGCACTCAATATGAAACCATCAATTACCTGGTAAATAACAATTTTTGTAAACACTGTACATATGAGTCAAATCAGCACACAGGTAACTGGTTCCACACAACTACTCTCACCTAGTTCCTGCTGCACTTCCCACCACCACCACCACCATCACAACCTCCTATAAAATTTATGAAGGCGAATAAAGCCACTATAATGCTTTTCATCACAGTTCTGATACAATGACGAATGGGTTCCGTATCGGCTGTGTTCAGTATACTGCTGCAGTCACTAATACTTTTACTGGTACTGGCTGTGTTCAATATACAGCTGCAGTCACTAATACTTTTACTGGTACTGGCTGTGTTCAATATACTGCTGCAGTCACTAATACTTTTACTGGTATCGGCTGTGTTCAATATACTGCTGCAGTCACTAATACTTTTACTGGTATCGGCTGTGTTCAATATACTGCTGCAGTCACTAATACTTTTACTGGTACTGGCAGTGTTCAATATACTGCTGCAGTCACTAATACTTTTACTGGTACTGGCTGTGTTCAGTATACTGCTGCAGTCACTAATACTTTTACTGGTACTGGCAGTGTTCAATATACTGCTGCAGTCACTAATACTTTTACTGGTACTGGCTGTGTTCAATATACTGCTGTAGTCACTAATACTTTTACTGGTATCGGCTGTGTTCAATATGCTGCTGCAGTCACTAATACTTTTACTGGTACTGGCTGTGTTCAATATACTGCCGCAGTCACTAATACTTTTACTGGTACTGGCTGTGTTCAATATACTGCTGCAGTCACTGATACATTTACACTCCTAGGGTTCCAAACTAATGAGGTTAGGTTCCAACCCTTCCAACCCACTTGAAGACCTCCTTAGGTTCTAACTATTTCAGACTGTTAGGGAAAAAAAAAGGTCGGGATGACAACGACGAGGCTGACTGACGATTGTTAATGACTGAATGACTGGCTGACTATATGAATGAATTAATGAATGAAATATGATTACGATGAGTTAATGTGAATGAAATATGATGACGATGAGTTAACGAATGAATGAATCCTGACAGCTGTACATTTTTATCATTTACTTCTACCCATGAGCTACTACTCCCTTCAAACCATGGACATAATTATCTTATTCTTGCTATCTCCTGACGCGTTTATTCAGTTTAGGATAGATCTAAATTCGAGGAGTTATAAACAGTCTTCATTAACCTTTCATCAAGCCGGAGGATCTCTTGTCCTTAACGAAATAATACGGAAGCAACAACAATAAACTAAAACATACGTCATCGTTGAGAAATTGCTATAGTGCGTTTACTCGAACATGACAAGGATACCTAACTCCCTTCAGCTGACTTGACGGTCAAAGGTAGTTACACACACACACACACACACACACACACACACACACACACACACACACATTCTCTCTCTCTCTCTCTCTGTAACTCAGACACAAGGTTAATAACGCGACAAACTACTCCTGAGTCAGGATGGTGTGGTGTGGGGGGAGGAACTCAGTCGTATCCAAAATGGGGGTGTGAGATCCAGGAGAGAGGAGGTTAGGAAGGAAGTGAGATCTTGGAATTAGGTAACTTAGGGATGGGTGAGATTTGTTAAGTGGGGAGGGAGGTTAGGGAGGGGTGAGATCTGGGAAAGAGGGGGATCAGGGAGGGTGAGATCCAGGATGGCGAGAGGGGAGGAAGAGAAGAAGTGATTGAAGAGTGGGTATGGCGTGGGGGTGGGGGTGATGTGGGGGAAGTGGGCAGTTAGTGGACGGGGTAACTAAAGTACGATGACCAATTACACCAGTTTGTACCATGGGGAGGAGGAGGAGGGAGAAAAATAAAGCCTAAGGAAGGAGGAAGAGTAGTGGTGAAGAGGAAGAGCTGAAGTGGAGGAAGGGAGACGCAGAGGAAACGAGGAAAGATGAGGTTTGGATGGAGGAACAGGAAGAGTACAGAGGAGTACATGGAATGCAAAGAGCAACAGACCAACAGATCTATTGGTCCATTGGAAACCGTTTATGTCAAGTTATAGCCAAGGTAGCTACAGTACGGGTCAAAGAAAAGGGTAGGAAAGCAGAAAGGCTCATCACCCACTCACCAGCCTACCCAGCCGGCCACCAAGCTCCACCTTGATGACTTGTAAGTTCACACACACACACACACACACACAACTA
This sequence comes from Coenobita brevimanus, assembly GCF_032717465.1. Classification (NCBI taxonomy): domain Eukaryota; kingdom Metazoa; phylum Arthropoda; class Malacostraca; order Decapoda; family Coenobitidae; genus Coenobita; species Coenobita brevimanus. Next base: position 4,435,430 of record NC_137037.1, read on the forward strand.
TAACTAACTAAAACAAGCACAGTAACAACTGTGCAGCTTCATTCCACAGCAGGAAAGTGTGACAGCAAACACAGATTCATCCATAATAAGTATCCCTAAAAAGATTTCCGTAACTTTACCACAGTTAACCGTACACCGTTATTTATAATGTTCATCAAAGCCACTTCCTCTTCCTCCTCCATGGAGAAAAAGCCGTGTAATACCTGGTCCCAGCTAAGCTAGCTGTGGAAGAGAGAGAGAGAGAGAGAGAGAGAGAGAGAGAGAGAGTGTGTGTGTGTGTGTGTGTGTGTGTGTGTGTGTGTGTGTGTGTGTGTGTGTGCAAAGAAATACAGCAGTGGAAGGACAGACAGTGGGTGAGGGAGTCTCGTTCAATGTGCAAAGGAGAGTGGGACAGGATGGAGACGAAGATTGAAGAAGAGATGAGAAGAGAGGGGGAAGGGGGGGTAAGTTGTACATAGAAGGGGCCAGAGCAGGGAAAGGATAGAGGGGACGCAGAGTTGTGGTCGGGATGCGATTGGGGGAGGAATATTGGGGCGAGGCAGGGTGAGAGACATGAGACAGGAAGGCACATGGAAGGGAGCAAGGATAAGATGAGAATGATGGGTGGGTCATAGGAAGAGAAATGGGGATGGACAGTGAAGAAGAGTAGACAGGGGTTCACGAAAGGTCGACGAGGCATGGGAGACAGCTGGGGGGGGGGGAAGAGAAAAGTGACAGGATAGGGAGGAACCGTGAGACTGGGGTGAAGGAGAAAGAAATGGGTGACGGTAAGACACAGAAAAAGAAATAATAAAAGAAAACGAAGTCACCGACCCGAAGGGATTAAAACTGAAGACCATAAATAAAGGTTTTCACTGCATCTCTGTGTACTTACTTGTAATATTACGGCTGTTAGTTAGTACATACTGGACAGTACACAAGATGATGGGCTGTATGAAAAGTGGTACTGTAGGCTTCAAAGTACTTTTCACTCAGCGATTTGTTCTACACCTTACACCTCAGTTTCCTCTTGCGTGTCACCGATGCAAAGTATGCCGATATAAACACGAAGTAAACAGCCCAGGGGAGATTGTTCAGGTGTAGTTTGCAAAATAAGCTGTTTAGTAAAAGGTATTACGAAGCCTCCTGTGCCCGTCAGAATATGACCAGGAGCTGTTCTTTCACGCCAGTAACCCGAGCGAAAGAATGAGCATCGACAACATACACCATCACGGGATAACTGAAGGTGTTTCCATCCTGCCCGAGAGCACACCAAGGCATTATTGTGCTGCCTCTGTGCCAAGTCACAAACACCCGACCAGGATAATTGAGGCTCCCGAGGTCAAAGGGGGAAATTATCCAAAAGTAAGTGTTTAGATAACCGAAATTAAAATCAGTGGTCGGAAATGAAGTCTAATGTGGAGGATTCTGCCTGGCCAATCTTTGCAGCATATGACACACGTGGAGGACAACCAATTTCAGGGGGGGGGGGGGGGGAGCTGTGCTTACATTGTATAATCAACTCCAGCACTAGAGTTGAATGATATCGTCTGCGGTACGGAAGTAGAATAGAGATCAGACATCATTGTACTGAAACGGTTAACCTCAATTATTTCTGCATCCACTCTTGATTAATTTTCCCTTCACCCTGGGATGGCTTCACATACCCTGCCTCCTCCACCAATTATGAAGATACAGCGTCTCCAGATAGCCTGTGGTTGGGGATCGCCTGTGTGCCTCTCTTTATGGCGCATAAATAACGTAGCAGGCTGGTAAGTGTAATGGCATACCCGCATCCAATATCCACTACCGACTCTGTGCTTATGCTTAGAAGTACCTGTCTTTCCCTGACATACAATAACACTTTATCTACTTGGCCATTAATATACCGTATACAGTGGTAGGTATGGCCGTCCACCATCCACTCACTCGATGCAGGGATATATTTAACGTATACGTTGAGAGACAAGTCACATTAATTTCTGAACTTCAGTAAGCCATTTATTGCGCTGTGAGGACAACACACAACAAATAAACGAACGTATGGTCGGCAAGTGGGTTAAGGCACTCAAGCTAAAGATGGTAAAAATAGGTTCAAGGAATTATTATTATTTATTTTATTTATTTTTATTTATTTTATTTTATTTTTTATTTGCGTACGCAATGCTGCTGCCTGGACTGAACAGCCTAGTCCCGGGTCCCTACGCTCCTCCTCCTCCTACTACTAGTACAACAGCTGCTGCTGCTGCTGTTGCTGATACTGTTTCAGTGGTGTAGCCATGGTGGGGTAGGGCATGGGGATCCATGGCCCTCCTACACCCTCGGGCCCAGTATAAAATTTCGGTTTAATGTTTGCACAGTGTAGTAAAGGGTTCCCCGTCTACAACAGCAACAATAATAATAATAACACTGAACTACTACTGATGCTATAACAACAACAACTACTACTACTACTACTACTACTATTACTACTACTACTACAGTATTACTACCAAAAGCCATTATTACTGTATATGTCAAATACTAAACTACTTTTACTTACGACAATTATATACAAGTGTTTAATACAAATTTATAACACAAATATCAGGTTTACCACAAAATTACCGCCATACAAGTTAACACAGTAGCCTCCTAACTACGAGGGTCCTTATAGTTAAAGGAATGCGCTAAAATGTAAAGAGACCCCATTTTTTAAAAGTTACTTATAAGCAAAACTATTTCTTATTAGCCAGCATCTCATATTACATTACAGTCAGCAGTGCTATAAAAGGTCAGTTCATGAAGCACCTGTAACTGATGAGATTAGCCTGCATCCCACATTACATTAGAGTGTGCACTCATTTTTAATACGAACATTATTGCTAGTCCAAGAAACTCAGCCGTCTATTCTGAGCTGTGTGTCGGCTCCACGCTTGTCCACTCTGCCTCTGAATACGTACCAGTATTGGACGTGTCACTGTCTAGTACTTCCACCTACCGAACGCGAGTATTGTTAGTGTATAATGACGGTATATTTGTATCTACGTATTATATTTTATCAATGTTTATGTTATTTTTCACATTTCCAACAATAATGTCCTAGTTTCATGATGTAATTGTAACTGGATTACATTTGAACATAAAAAAAAAACAATTATAATCACAATTAATGTTTATATTCAATATTCAGTTACAAATACAACCGTAAATACTTTATGACTGTAATTAATAACAAATTTTTCTATTACTACTACTAATTGATCCAAGCCTGGTATCCCATGCAAATACAGAGTCCTTGACTCCTTCACTACCATATAATCTTCAACTTGCCACTCCGTTAACACAATACCAAACGTCAGTGTACAGTATCGCCCGGTGACCATTTCATTCCATATAGTATCACACTGAATCTTGAAGATCAGTAGGCTGAGGCTTACCATATGTGAGTGTGTGTGTGTGTGTGTGTGTGTGTAAGGTTATACAACACAGCAGTCTGGTTATTGCGGTAGAGCATTCACAAGCCACGGTGCGTTGGGTTGGGGGGATGGAGGAGGGAGGAAGTGTACCTCAAACCTTAAATATCAATGAGTTTGTCTTTTGCCAAAGGGTTATTGCGTGCGTGAAATAGGTCAACCAAAGGTGGCGTGGCTACTGAGATATTACACTCGCAATCTGTTATGCATTCGGGATGCAGGTGAAGGGGAACATTTAACCCTATAACACTCCGTGTGTTCAAATGCACAACAAAAGGTGGTCCATTACTGATATAAAACATTCACAAACCGTAGCTTCATGAATGTGTGCAAGGTTATAACACTAAAAGTGGCCTGGTAACTAAGGTACGCCATCCACATGCTGTGATGCATTAAGGAGGCTGAAGAGGAAGGGGGGGGGGGAGGTATAGTTCTGAAAATCGACAGGCTTTGCCTCTACCCGTGACCTATTGTCCGTGACTGGCAATGTTGTCCACAGTCACTGATGTAAGATTTTCACAAGCTGTGGTGTTCTGTGGCGGAACAGGCAGAGCCAACGTATCCGATGTATTACACGACAAATACAGTATCCTTTTGTACACCATGACATACAATAATTACTACTACTATTCCACTAAGCGATTTTTTCACTCGAAGGGAGACCTATCGTAGTGAAGATGTCCTGTGAAGAATGTTGTCAAACGAATCCATTGCGAAAGGTTTTTCTTTAGAGGAATAACGTTGTCTGGCAGCAGCAAAGGTTTACAGGATTTAAAAAAAAAAGTTATGTTGTTGCAGTGCTTAGGGATGCGAGTATGTAGACACACTGAAGAACAAAACATATATAATGATTACTTCTGACCCCTGAAATGGGAAACACTGAAGACATGCAGTGAAGCTGAAGCAGTTCAAAGGAACATTAATATAAAAAAAATCTAATGTAAATATAAGTTTGCATATCATCGAATGAAGCACAGATATCAAGTGAACAAGAAACAAATAGTATCAGAAACAATTTCCATAAACTTAGGTACAATGATCTTCTATAGGGTGTCCACAAAAGTCCTGCTGGGTATTCAAAAATGCACTGCATGTATATAGCGTAATATAATGAATTGAAGTATTATAAGATAACCTAAAAACAAAATATCAGAAGTTACTTTCATGTGAAAAAAGAACACTGTATCTAAATAATGTTAAGCCATTTACATGCAAGAAAGCTTTGTGAAGCCGGAGGGACTTGGAGGAAACCCTTCATATTTCTTTCCTATCGCTGCTATATGGTTTTGCTCAGCTCACGAGGCAACTTTTGGAATCACTGGGTTAAGAATAATATAACAAACAATAACCAAATGGTGATGACGCTACTTTCCCTTACAGGTTAAGAAAATTTACAAGATGATTTCCAGCGATCCTTTTCCATGATATGCATATGATAACTTTTCTATGCTGCGTGGTACTCCTCACATTTTAGTGCCAGCTGGGTGAAGGGAGCCTGCTTGCTCATAGATCCTTGTATCTCACTCACTGAATGAATACCATTGTTATAAACTAGTTTTTAACAAAATGCCTGTTTGCTTTTCCTTTGTTGTGTGCTTTAATAACTTTCACTAACAACGATAAAGAATGTAAGTGAGGGTAAAGCAGGAACTCCTTTGGTGATATACTGACAACGTGTGACCTACGATACTGAATCAGTTACCTGAAAAAGAATCTCATCTCAACCCTGAATTCTGCGATAACAAATTTAAGAGAGTAACAAAAACAACTAGCCGCCTCTAGGGTACGTTAGTGCTTCACTACATCAAATGTTGCAAGACAGAGGCAAGTATAAGATGAAAATAAAGGAAAGTTAACAATAGGTGGGTATGCCTAGCACTCGGTCGCACGCACGGACACACGCATACATACTTCCAAACTTGTGCTCAAATAGGTTGTCACTCTTGCTACACATAAAACATGCAAACATCTACTTAACATTCTCGAAATTATTCCAAGGGAAGAAATACTCTGGAAAAAAAGTGGTCCATACCCTCCTGATGATGTAACGAAGGACTGAATGTTAAATAGCCAGATGGATATATGAATAGTGGAGCCTCCACATGTGTGTGTGTGTGTGACTTTACAGACATCAAAACATTCATGCGAAGTCAATAATACAGCGCGCGCGTGCGTGCGTGCGTGCGTGCGTGTGTGTGTGTGTGTGTGTGTGTGTGTGTGTGTGTGTGTGTGTGTGTGTGTGTGTGTAACGGCATACGTGCATGCATGTGAGCGTATTGGGGTTTATAACAAACGTGGCAACTTTCTCCATTATTTGGCACATAACCCACACCTGCACCACCAGACTCAGGGCTTCTTAGCTGTGTTTGAACTCCAAACCTTCACACCAGCCCTGCACACTCCACCGTCACCACTACCACCAACACCACCACCACCATACCTCTCACACTAGCCCTCCCTACTCCACCACCACCACTACCACCACAACCATGACTCTCACACCAGCCCTCCCTCTTCCACCACCACCATCACCACTACCACCACAACCATACCTCTCACACCAGCCTTCCCTACTCCACTACCACCACCGCCATACCTCTCACACCAGCCCAGCCCACTCCACCATCACCACTACTACCAACACCACCACCATACCTCTCCACTCCTAACCACTATCACCACCACCACCATACCTCTCACACCAGCCCTCCCCACTCCACTACCACCACCACCACCACCATACCTCTCACACCAGCCCTTCCCACTCCACTACCACCACCACCACCACCATACCTCTCACACCAGCCCTCCCCACTCCACTACCACCACCACCACCACCATACCTCTCACACCAGCCCTTCCCACTCCATTTCCATCATCACCAACATACCTCTCACACCAGCCCTCCCCACTCCACCACCACCACCACATCTGTCACACCAACTCTCCCCACTCCACTACCACCATCACCACCATACCTTTCACATCAGCCCTCCCCATTCCATTACCATCACCACCACCACCATACCTCTCACACCAACTCTCCCAGCTCCACTACCACCATCACCACCACTATGCCTATGACACAAGCCAGCCCTGTCCTGTGCTTTTCGCTCCATCATCACCACCACAATACCTCTCACACCAGCTCTGCCTTGTCCAGTCCTTCATGACCATAATCACCGCCACCGTCTCCACCGCTACCGCATTCGCCACCGCCACCACCACCACTACTACTACTTCCCAAAACCAGCACTACAAAACCACTAGCAGCACCATCACCACCACTCTTGCCTCACACCACCATCGTGTACCATAACCTCTACCCCATCACCAATATATTTCACAATTGCCCCGTACATAATATTTCCAAACACAGTATTGGTGCGGGTGAAGCCAATCAGAGGCAATCAGCGTCCTCGGGCACCACCAATCACTGCCTTACCCACCAGGACGCAATATCCCCTTCAACACCATCAGGTACAGGCAAAGAAACAACCATCTTCCCAGTGCCGTCTGAAGAACATCTACAACTGGCGATATACAGTGAAAACCCGATCTCCACCAGTGCGTATGTCAGATGGGTCGATTTTTTCGCTATGTATTCGTTAAACTTTGTGTAGATACTTGTGTGTCTGTCTGTACAGGGTGGGCCATTACGAAGCTGCTCTTCACTCTGCTGGAGGATTATTCAAGAGTTACAGGGACGGCTCAGTCAGCGTTATCAATGTACATCCTGTATCACTTATTAATTTCCTACTCCCACTGCCATACCCACGTCCACACCAACAAACTCAGCCATCCTCACACAGATACGTTACCATCAGGCGAGTTACTGGTGGAGTGCTATTTACGGGCCACCCTGTGCAGATGTTGTTTATTTCTGATGCTTCCAGACGATTTTATTGAGCTGTATAGAGTCAGCACCAGCAGTGAAGGGGTTTATGAAGCCTGTACTTACCCCTGTGTTTACAAAAGTCTACCCTAAGCTGAATAAATGCGTCGAGGCAAGGTCGGACGTCACAGGGTTGGTGTGTATACACAACAAAATTATGGTCGTTTGGTCTGGGTCTTCTTAGGGACAGGTTTATATTTTACCGCAATATTTTCATTTTTCTCCTAATGTGTGAGAATAGGAGGTAAAAAGTTCTGATAGAAAATGAGGTAAAAGCTAACTGAAAGCGCTGATGAAAAACGAGGTAAAGGCTAACTGAAAGCCCTGTCAGGAAAAAGCAGGTGAAAGCTAATTCAAAACTTTGATAGAATACGAGGTAAAACCTAACTGAAAGCTCTGGTTGGAAAGAGATAAAAGCTACCAGAAAAAATTTGATAGAAAATGAGGTAAAATCAAGTTGTGTGGGTGCATTTGTATGGAAGGATAAAGCCGCGATCTGTGCACAAAGGAAGATCCGCGGTGCATCCACACTGTCAGGAGATTAGCCATACGGAGGTAAATAACTGACTGAATAGAGTTACATCACAGATACAATGCTTCACGGTTAAGTTGGTTGGGCTGGGTCTGGCTAGGTTATCTCTTATAGTACTGGCAACGCGTGCTCACACTAACTCTGGGGATATCCCACATGCCAAGAACGAAGCAGCTCAGACCCAATATAGCACACCTAACCTAATTATACACAGCGTACTGTACCCTACTCTCTCTCTCTCTCTCTCTCTCTCTCTCTCTCTCTCTCAGCGTACAAAACAGTAGTAAGGTGTAATACAAAAATCAAATCGGTCAGGAAAGGGTGACTGAAAGCAGCTTAAGCCAACGTGTATTCTCTTTGGCATATAACCCTGTCACTACGAAAACGCAATATCCATCTTACTTTTGTTGTCTACAAACGATAATGTCCCGTTCTACGCACGACCCTTTGCAATGTAATGGTTAGCTACTGCCTTCAGTACCCCCTTCACAATCAGCGGGCTCTACTAAGCTGAATAAAATGGTGTGGCAGCAGCAGGAATATAATATGTCATCGGACTGAAGGGGCTATTGCTTTCAGTACAATGACTTGTTCTACATTTAATCCCTGCTACCACCGGATGTTTGTATTCAGCATACAGCACAAGAGATATATCGAAATGGATGAGTTCAATATATCCTTCACTAACCGCTTAACTACAAGAGATCTCCCTTAACCCCTTCACTTTCTGCCCCCACATTAACGGTTCAGTTTGTATATTATCAATCCAATACCCAACCGTGGGTGTGTCTACTGAAGGAATGCACAGATAACTTGTGAAACCTGACGATTCATACCAAGGAAATTTCTCCCTAACAGAATCCTTGGCCAATATTGCATAGCGGTGAATTTGCCGGATGTCATTAGCAACTGCGGCAAAGCACCTGGCAGCTGGCAGACATATTAACGTGTCCTGCCACAAACTGTTCCACCAAACTTACACTGCAGCGCCAAAGCCAGAAATGTCTTCAGCCCAAGGACGTAATTTCACAGAAATTTACTTACCTCATCAGACTTATCGAACAGGAGGCGTTGGAAATTGACTTCATTACAACCTTGACAACGAGAGGTCTGCCCCAGTCCTTCACTAACCCCTTCACTACGAGGGGCATATAACTAAGCTGAATAAAATCATGTGGCAGCGGGACGAATAACAACAAAAGGATGTCATGGTACTGAAAGGGTTAACAGGCCAAGTTAGACACTATTCCACACAAGTTAACCCCTTCAGTCCGATGACGTATTGTTCATTGTGTTCTTGCTGCCTCCAGACATCTTAGGGGAGATCTCTTACCGTGAAGGCGTTGACCGAGGCTGTATCTAACCCAGCCAGTTACAAAAATATCTCCCAAGTTGAATAAAGTTGTCTCAAAGTAACAAGAACAAAAAAATCATCAGAGTAAAGGGACTAACTTGGGGGCGATACAGGAGCACTGTGTCCTGTGTGAATACCCTCGCTTCTCCAGGCCCAGGATGTCATTATTATTTTACTCCTGCTGTCTACACAGGATTTATTTACTTCAGGACACTTTACCAACTGGAAGGGTTAGGTACAGCCGTCATCACACCCTTCACCACCAAGGGGATCTCCCACGCTTAATAAAATCACCTGGTAGAGAGAAAAATAAATAAAAACAACACGTCATTGTACTGAAGGAGTTACCAAGGCCAAGATATTTTATTGCACCCAACTCAACCTCCGGCGTGGCAGGGAACATGTGATGGTTGAATAGCCAGGCTTTGGTATACGCTGGGGTTAACTGCAACAGATACCCTGGTGAATGTGTTGTTGGTTATATCAGCAAGTGTTCTGGCGGCATCTGGTTATCACTGTGATTTTGTGTGTGGATAATTTCATACCGAGCTGAATAAGAGATTCTCGGGCACTAAAAAGGGCGATTTTTTTTTTTTTTAAACTATATAGAGATTTTTGGGCTACGTGTAAAGGATATTTTCGAAATGTAAAATGAGAACCCAGGGCCCTAAAAACAGACAAATTCTAAAGATTAGAAAAAAAGAGAATCTGCGGGGTCTGACGGGAGAGTTCAGAACTCTGAACAGAGATTTGGGGGCTGTATAAAAAAAAAAAAAAAAAAAAAAAAAAAAAAAAAAAAAAAGGAATCCAGCTTTCTGGCAAAAAGAATATTTTGAAATAAGACTGCAGGGCCCGGAAAAAAGAAAACACATTAGCCTTGAAATGGAGATCCAAGAGCCCTTAAAAAAGATTCAAGAACCCAGAAAGGAAAAAAGATTTTAGGGCACTGAAAGTTAGTCCTAATAATGAATAAATGTTAAGGTAACGTATTTACATCTTCCTGCTTGTATCAGCATTTGCCATGCCCAAAACAGTGTTACATTTGCTCGGGCATTTTGTTGAGGTTCTAAATGCAGGTCGTAAGAAAAAAGAAATGTCTGTAATCCTTACAAATGTTAGGAGTAATATAATCTAATATATATAATCTTCTCTATGAGATATTTTAACATAGAAACATCCTTTCATGGCCATTACATTGAGAAGACTAAAAACTTTTACCATAAAACAAGTGCGGCTGTTCTGTGCTAGTACTGTACATACTGGTGTTTATATCAGCCTGTCTCTTACACTCTCCCCAGGCATATGATGGATGAGACTGACACAGTACACAAATTCCCTGGCACCGTTGTCACAATCTACACTGATCTCAAGATATACAAACTTCTACGTAAACTCAGTCCTAACTTTGACGCATAACACCTACAATACAATGCCTCCGCCGCCGCCAGCAGCAGCAGATTTCCTTCCCTCCGCCGCCGCCAGCAGCAGCAGATTTCCTTCCTATCGACGATTTTGATCTACTTCCAAGGATCTCTGGTTGTGAAGGAGTAAGTGAAAACTTTATCTATCCCCAGATGGAATTGGCCACGTTGAATGAAGTCGTACAGAAGTGGCAAAAACAACACACAACAGACGTGACCTGGATGAAGAGGTTATCCTGTCTATGGAGGCAACACACACACACACACACACACACACACACACTAAACCAAACGAACATCCATTACCAAAATTCAGAAACAAGAAAAGAAACTTGTTTATTCAAATCAAGTGTATCAAAAGAAATTTTTCCCGTGTGTGTGTGTGTGTGTGTGTGTGTGTGTGTGTGTGTGTGTGTGTGTGTGTGTGTAAATATTTCAGACAAAATCACCGGGGAAATAAATAAAATCCATTAATTACCAACGAGAATTTTCACGCATATCGTATATTTTGAAAATTCTGGCCATGAAATTAACGTTGAATTTCGCTCTGAAGAATATCAGTTATTTCCTTTATTTCTTAATTTAGGAGTCTGAGCAAACTTATCCTACTCTTTTCTTGCCTGAGAAACAGAACAGGGGAATGAGAGACATGGGAAGAAAGAAAGGAAGGAAAGGAGGGAAGGATGAAAATAAAGAAGAGGAGAGAGACTGACTTGAAGAAAGATAGTGTGGAGGTAAGACTGAAGAATTTAGGCAAGAAAGATAAGAGAAAAATAAAAAAAAGAATACAGTGGCATGGGTGAAAAAAAAAAAAGGGGAGGAGGAGGAGGAGGAGGAGAGAGAGAGAGGGGGGGGGGAGGGACAGTACAATGGGAAGAGAAGAGGAAAGGAAGAGGAAGATAGAAAACGGCGTAGACACGAAGATATACATGAGGGGACGATGAAATGGCAGAGGGAGGAGGCTAGGAAGAAACTGAAGGAGGTTATGAAAGAAAGAAATGAACAACGGAAGAGAGAACGTCGGAGAGGGAGGAAATGGGGAGAAAGAGTAAAAGGGAGTAAAGAAAGGAGGAGACGGAGAGAAGCAGAGAAGTGGAGGGAAGGTGGGAGGTAAGGAAGGGAAGGCAGGAAAGTAGTGAAGGAAAGGTAAGGAAGTCGGGAAGGGAAGGAAATATAGATGGGAAGGTAAATAAAGTTAAACGAGGGAATGAAGAAAAGAAGGGATGGAAGAAGAGAGACAAGGGGGAAGAGAGGGAAGGAAACAGAGGAGGGAGGTAAATATGTAAATATGAAAGTGAGTTAAGAGGAAACGAAGCGGGAGAAAACGAACGGGGAAGAGGAAAAGGAGGTTATGGAGCGAGGGAAGGAATACAATGGAAAGCAAACACCAACTGACCCAAGGATCCTTTCCAGGAGGTTTGTTACTGAGAAGACTGTTATCATGACATCAGATATGAGAAGCAGGTAAGGGTAGTTAGGCAGGAAGAGTCCCCGTCTGCCCCAGTCTCTCCCATCAAACACTCCAGCCGAAGCCGGCAGGACAAAGTGAAAGGAACCACCATGCACTATAGAAAAACTATCATGGAAATTTCACAGCAAAGAATAAACTGAAAATCATATTCGATTACACATTTACGTTTAAAGTAAAAGTGTCATTATTTACTTAACGATACTGCCCTACTGCTATATTGTATTCCCCGTGCTGTGCATGATATGAAAAATATATAGTTGCACCTCTTAGTATTTATTACGAACAGGGTTAGCAGGGGATAAGCTGGATACTTATCTAGTATATTTATTATTATTATTACTTTATCACAATCTGCCACATTTCTAGGTAATTATTCCACGTCAACAACTCTTTTAGAGAAGCAATTCTTTGTTTCATTGGACGTGAAACCTTTGCCAGTAATTTTACAACCATTATATCCAGTGTTATTTGACCGGCCTATGTGAAGTACTTATCGACTGCAATATTGCCATGACCATTCAAGTTCTCTTATTATTATTATTATTATTATTATTTGTTCACATCACCTGGTATTCTGTGCACTGACAAGTTAAACATACTCAGATCTTCTAAACGTTCTTCTCATGGTTTGTGCCTCATTCGGGGTAATCATCTCTGCCACTCTTCGCTGCAACATTTTTGATTTATCCAAATGTTCTTCAAAATATGGTAATCAGAATTGAGTGTAAGTAATAACATTCTCTCTGCGAAGGAAAAAAAACAAGGAGAGGAGTAAGGAAGTAGCAAGGAGAAAGGAAGAGAGAAGGGAAGGAAGGACTTGGAATGAAGATGGAAGGGAAAAGAAGGTAAAGAAGAAGATGGAAGAAGGAGAGAAAAGGAAATAAAGGGAGGGAAGACGAGTAGGGGAGAAAAATAATGGCAAAGGGATATGAAACGACGGCGGGAAGGAAATACGAGGAAAGCAGAGATGATACACGACAAAACAAAGGAGGAAGGAGAGGAGGGAAGGAGAAACGAGGAGAGAAAACGTTAGAGAGAAAGAAACAAAAAGATGGAAGCAGGAGCCAAGGCACAAAGAAAGGAGCAGAAGTTTTAAGACGACGGAGGAAGAAGGAAAAGAAAGTAAAATGGAAGCAAGGAGAGTGGTAGAGGGAAAGAAGGAAGAAGCAAAAAGGGAAAATATAAAACAATAGGAAGGATGGGGAGGTAAGGGAATGATATAAGGAAAGGATAGTGAAAGAGGATTGGCAAGATGGCAGGGCGGCAAGGATGGAAGGAAAGCTAAATTGCGGAGAGACGATGGAGGAGGGAAGGCAGGGAAGGAAACAAGAAGAATGAAGACGGGGATAAAAAGGAAAAATGTGGAAGAAAAGATGGCAGAACATGGAAGGAGGGAAAAAAATGGATGAAAGGCAAAGGATGAAGAAGAAAGGTGAGAAAGAAAATACTGAAGGAAGGAAAAGGAAGCACGAAGAAAGAACAGGAATCAGGGAAGGAAAAATGGGAAGGAAGGAAGGAAAGGAAGAGATACAAGAAAGAGAGGAGAGAGGCAAGATAAATGGCACAAGGATCCGAGAACTATTTAATCTGTTAGCGAGGCACAAAAGAATGGTGCCAATGAGACTGATTAAATAAAGTAGGAGACTCTGTAAGGAAGAGCGTTGGCACACCTAACATGAAGACATTCTGAATAATAAGGACAACGTCAGGGCTAAAGGAGATTGTGAGTAAATAAAATCATCAGGATGTAACAACAATACAGAGTGAGCAGCATATACTGTAATGTGAACAATATACCCTTCCTAAGCTGAATACAACCGTCAGAAGGTGCCAAGAACAGGGAATGAACAACAGAGGTACAACAGGACGGAGCCAAAGTGACGGAAGCCAAATTTATATTAAGCAACGTTGGGTCTGGTTAGTACTTGGATGGGTGACCGCCTGGGAACACCAGATGCTGTTGGCATAACGTTCTCCCTACGTGTCAAGTGGGGTTGGTGAAGGATTAGTGCCCCTCCCTGTAAAACAATTACCTCTAAGCCTTGGCTACCCCGTTTGGGATACATGGCGTCTGGCAATGAATGAAAAAAAAAAATGAAACGTCACTGCATGAAGGGCTATGGGATATTGTTTCTAATTCCTTCCCTACAACAGACCTTTAAGCTAAATAAAATCGTCTGGATGAATCAAGAATACAATATAAAGAATCAGTGTACAGTTAAAGGAATTATATCTGATCCCTGTGCTGTAAGAGGCCCCACTAAAGTAAATAAATTACCCGAGTAGCAGCTGGAATATAGAAAGTATTTATAAAATTAAATGTGATACCGAGAGGGATAATGAAGACCACTTGTGACCCCTTCACTGAGAGAGATGCCTCAATCTGATGCCGTCATAAGGGTAAAATTTGCTAAAATATTCCCGAAACGGGAACCAATTGCCCTCTTGCGGCACAGGCCTAGTTCCTTTGCACTCCACTGACCTTGACCTCTGACCCTCATATTCGAATTCACATATGTGGTCAACAGATAATTATTATTATTATTATCATCATAATCATCATGACTTTCTTTCACTTAATGATGGAGTGACATAGCACCTACTGTAGAAACAAGGAAAGAGAAAGGAAGAAAGTGGGAGAACTATCAGCACCATGTCCAGTGAAATGGGTCACAGTTAAAAAAAAAAAAAATGATAATGCTCTCGAGAGAGAATGACCTAACATACATACATACAGACAGACAGACGTGACCAATATATTACCTGTGTGGTACAATTACTATCCGTATTCACTATGGCCACCGATTGAGAGCTGTGCATCTTATTATATCTAACGCTATATAGGCTTTAACGGCAGCCAAAGGGTTAAAAGATTTAAGGGAGGGGGAGCGTGAGATGCGAGGCGTTGATTTTCCAATTTCGATTCTACTGGTGATTTGTGAAGCCGTTTTACTGGGTGATAACTTTGCCCCGGGAGAGGTAATGGAGGGTGGTGGTGGTGGTGGTGGTGGTGTGTCTGGACTGGCAGATATAATGCAGTTTGATGGCTACTGACCATATCCTGGGAAAGTTTAAATATGTAGGTTATGCATCTGAGATTCAGAATGAATGAAGAAAAATAAGTCTGTCCCAAGATGGTAAATCCTGACCATATCTTGAGTAAAGTATAAATAATATGAAGGATATGAGTTAAAGGTGTGGGTCACTGGAGTAAAAAGAA
Organism: Coenobita brevimanus; assembly: GCF_032717465.1. NCBI lineage: Eukaryota > Metazoa > Arthropoda > Malacostraca > Decapoda > Coenobitidae > Coenobita > Coenobita brevimanus. Next base: position 4,450,757 of record NC_137037.1, read on the forward strand.
GTCTGTCCCAAGATGGCTGTTGGCCACCATCATGTGGGCATTATAGTTACACTCTTGTTACCGCCAAATGAAGGTTTTTAGTTTATCAAAGACTTCTCAAGGTGAAAGACTTTGAACAGATTTTCATTATGGTTTACCTACGGATATTTTTACATATTTCTTGGTAGCAATACTGTACAGTGTCTGGTGAATAACTTCTGATGGCACATGAACTCTTCATAAAGTTACCTGTGTTCGTCGCTACATTGCCTCATGGATTTCAGATTTCATTTTCATTCAGTAAATATTGCAGTTTCCTTTTTTTTATTCCTCTCATTCTTTGCCCATCTGGCCACACCGGCTTTTTCACAACTGGCTTGTTTGAGAAGCGATCGTTTTAGCTCTTTTAAAAATATTCTGCACATCGTTATTTTTATCTGAATACTGTGCCTGGATGATATTTCCTTTGTTTCTGTGACTTTTATACATCACCATTTTTCTGCTGCAAACTTCATAACAAAATTCCTTCCAAAAATCACATTCTTGCTTACTCGTCATTTTTTACCCTTAACCGATAGGATGCCTGCCCACTATTAAGGTGAATAAAATCGTTTGGAGACAGCAAGGTTAAAAAGAATTAATGTAACCGCATTGAAGGGAACTCTTTGTCTCAAGTGTCTCATTATTTCTTCTGCTGGCTTTGTTCCAGTGCGTTCTATTCGTCACATTTCTTGTCTGCAGAGTTCAGTGTCATTTTTCCCCTTAAGCATTTCTTCAGCGTAATCCTTTTGTCTTCACACTTTTTTCTCCCTTCACTTCACTTTCTATACTTGTACTGTTTTGTTTTTTATCAATATCAGTATGTCTGTTTTGCTTTTTCTTTACTCTTTCTCTTCTAGCTACTTCCTTCATTTACCCTCTCAAGACTGTCATTTTACTTCTTCTCGTCACTTCATTTTTTTGTGTGCTTCCAAATCTGTTATTCCTTACGTATACCATTACTTTCATTTTTACTGTATGTAATGATTCGCTCGTATCGTCATAATTTTTTCGGCTTTGATGGGTATTCGTCTTGGTTCACTTGTTATTCAGTATTTTTTTTTCCATCGCTACCTACACATTAACTGCTCAGTATGCTTCTATTTTTCTTTCTCCGCACGTGTAGATCTCTCATTTTTATACTCCCTTATGCTTCGCCAGCACTCTGACATTTCTTATATTACTGTTGTTTTTTCAGGAATGGTTCCATTTTCTCTTTCCCGTATTTTTACATCACCATACGTCGCTCACATTCTGTAACTTTCCTAAGGCTGGTGTACTTCAACTCGTTTTCTTTCTTTTTCATATACCCTCATTCTTCCTCGTCTGCTGTGCAGGTGAAGAGTACAGCGCATTAAAAAAAAATAAAAACGAAACAAAACACAGACCAATCATGCCTTAAATAACTTCTGTGACTGTCTGTTGTCTTGCGTTTCCTCTTTTTCAAATACCTGCCAACATTTACTATCACTCTGGCTTAAATCTTTTCACCTTCACATTCCACCTGTGTTCTCACCGTGTTCTTGCTTTCCATCCACTATTTTTATTTCACACATCTCAAGTCACATGAAAGATATACCTAACGTGCTGCAACAATCTACGACTTGCAGATTTCCACATCCTAACATTTATTTTTCTCTGGATCCCTGTAATGCTGACAGGGGTATTTTTACAAGTAGTTATCCTCACAGCCGGTTAACTCTATAATAAGCTTACATACAGCAGGTTAACTCTATAATATGCTTACACAGTCAGTCCTTTCTTTTACACAATATTGTGTTCAGACAGTTACAGCGAGTTATGATGACATGTTAGGGTATAACAAGATTCTGATTTTCTTTCTTTGTATTTGGAGAAACGTATCGTGTGTGTGTGTGTGTGTGTGTGTGTGTGTGTGTGTGTGTGTGTGTGTGTGTTTTGAGACTTTTTGATCCTTCTCTATACAGGTATTTTGAGAGGGTTTAAAACTGTACTTCGATATCACTGCCTCCATTTTCATCGTACTTAGAAAGAATCTGTGTTGTTCATACTGCAGGTAGGTACAGGTAATCTAGATAATAAATTTATGTAAACTGAATCAACTTTACAGGCTGAACATAAGCAATGTTTCAGAAATAAACTGCTAACTGCTAAGAACACAGAAACGTCAAAATGAGTGACATAAAAATTAAGACTTAGGAGAGTCAGATCTTACAGGAGCTATTCTGTGATGATGATGATTCCTTGGGGCCTGGATAACGATGACGGAGGAGGGCAGCTGGTCTACACAATTACTGTATTTTTATTCTTTATGTCTACCTTAAATTGTGGACTGGGTTCTCGTCTCTAAGGATAAGTGGCTCAGTCACATGCCAACAGATGGTGTCATGTCAGTCACACATGCCATGCCAACTGTCAGTTAAAAAATATTATTGGCAGTAAAAGAGACCAGGAGCAGGTGGAAATAAAAGAAAGAAGATATGAACTATTTATGGAAACAAGTATAGATTGGATAAAAGCAAAAATACATGAACGAACGCAATAAGAAATAGAGAAAAGCGTAGGTAGAGATCAACTGATGGGGAAAAATAATGAATAACAAAGTACACACAAAGAAACAGGCCACATAAAGAGTAAGTAATACGGGTGTGTGTAACACGACAAAAGAGAAAATATACATGACAGCAGTTAACGGTAATATACCATATTAATACTGGCAGCGATAAAAAATACTGGTAACACACTGAATAATGAAGCTGACAATGACGAATATTAAATATGAATGATCAAAGGATGTAAAAGACGAATGGGAGAAACAACAAGTAAAAACTAAAGACAACTGATTCAAAACTGCAAGTGGGGTAAAGATATATGGAACCAGATAAAACTATCAAGATGAATGTAGGGAACCAAATTTATTAACATGGTAAAAAAGTTGTAACAGAGTGAATGTTGACAGCGTATTTATGACAAACAGAAAAAAAATATCCAGGACTGACAGTAAAGGTTTATTATCAAATATTCAGCCAGCTTGTGGACGATTACGTGGAAAAATATATGTGAAAAAATTACTATACATGATGATATAGCCAGTCCACCATGACAAAGGTCTACGGAGAGCAAATGTTAATCTCTCCAGCCCGAGGACGTCATTTACACTAAATTCTTTCTGTCTGCTGATGATTAAATACTGCTTCAGGAGTTATATACAGCCTTAACTACCCTTGTCTTATGAAAAAGCTTCCAAAGTTGACAGTACTAAAAAAATAAATAAATACCCTAAAATGAAGGGCAACTGACAGGAAAAAAAATAATGGTTGCAATGCATGAAAGTCACGGCAACAAAGATAAAATCAAGACGCAGGGGATGGAAATAAAAATGATATTGTCCAGGGAAATATTTCGTAAGGCTTAAAAGGATTCCGCTGTACACAAAACAGCTGTAAAAAACGTTGCGTGGCCAGATGGTTGAAGGGAGAGAGAAATGTAAAGAAGGAAACGGCAATCTTTAATGAATGAAAAGGAAATACGAAGTGGCAGCTGTGTCAAGAATCAACCAAGAGTTTGTGTACTATCACAAGTTATTCCCTATATTCTATCAACATGAATTAATTTGCCAGTTGTTATGGGGCTGCAATTACTAATGACCTGGTGGGCGAATGATGGGGGAGATCATTTTCCCTCATTAAGTGTCAGCACCTGTGGGCATTTAGCCGTAAAAAAATAATGCAGTGTTGATATGGCATTTATCACTCAAAATTAGTAAAAAACTAACCAGATCAATGATGACCTTATAGCAAAAATTGTTTCCTTCATAAACCGTTTAGTGGGTCACCAGCATCTATTCATTCTTAAATGTTTATCATTTGCTATTTAAAACAACAAAAACCTCGTTATCTCTGGCATTCTTTCACGGGTCATTCTGTATGAGTGGCAAAGTATGTGGTGTGTACTAGAAAGTAAGTGACACAGGCACTATCAAAATTCTCAACTGCTGAAATCCCTCCCTCCTGAGCCTTGACGGTGGACTGGACACATTTCGTGGCTGATGGAGTTTCAAAGCTGCGTAATACAACTACTACACCTGACTGCCAGGGGAGGGGCAGGCATGTGTACAACCAGACTGACATCGGCAGAGTGGCTTGATAGTTTTAGACCAAGTGGGGCAACCTGATATGTAGGGCAAGCACGGGCAGCTCTCTCTCTCTCTCTCTCTCTCTCTCTCTTAAACTTTTTATAATGTTTTCAATATGGAATGATGCATACACTCTAAATTTTGCCTAATATGTTCAATAAAGTAACTGCTGACGTACTGTCACCAATAAAAGTTGATAGTGGTCTGTGTGATATCTGGATGAATACAATTCCCATCTCTTTCTAGACAGCAAGATTGTGTGTGTCAACGTAACAACACGCACACGGCAGAACTGTTCCTGTGTGCGTTGTTACGTTGTCAGACTCGTCAGAATGGGGTGGCGACTGCATTCACTCACATTCACACAGTTCTACAGTTCCACATAAGGTCTTTTGGGCCACATTACCATTACTTTATATTTATGTCCGTGCAACTGTTCACTGTTGCGCCACATGTCTGGAGCTGACCCACTTGACGGTACAAGAATTATTTTTTTTATTTTTATTTTTTTTTCAAGTAATCATTGCAACCCCCAGAGCGTTTTAGTTAACTCACGAGAAAACTGAAAAGGATGAAATGTTGAAATTGTCTTCACGAATCCTTCGCTACCAGGGTGCTGTCCTGGGCTGAATAAAACTCTGGCAGCAACACAGAATGAGGCAATATTACGTCCATGAGCTGAAAGGGCTAATCTTCTCCGTGCGATTACGTTTGTTTAATATGTATTTCTGCTACCTCCGTGCTATTATTTTTAGCACAGCAAAGCTTTTTGTTATTCTGGAAGGGTTGATCAACCTCCATGACCCCTTTCAGTGCTATGAGGAAAGTTTTTATTGATTCTTGATAATATACTTAAATTATTTCAATGCAGGAAAGAGATATCGAACCTGACAGGATAACTTGGAATACACAGGAAAAGAAATGTACGTTAAGATGTTAAATACGTGTAAAGCGTAGTGCGTAGTGCAGAGTTAGTGTGTCCATGCGTCCATTCGTCTCTGTCTCTCTCTCTGTTTTAACAGAATGAAAGGAGGAGGATACTAAACAGGAAATACTAAGAACCGGATGAGAGTAGAGCAACGTGATAATGAGGGGTGAAGGACGGAAAGACGAGGGAAGCAAAGAGTGAGTGAAGGGAAAAAGGTGAGCAAGAAGGGAGAGACGAGGGTAAGGGATGGGGAGGAGTGAGGATAGGGTAAATGATAGGGAGGAGAAGGAGAGGAAAGGTAGGGGAAAGGAAAAAGGTGAGGGAAAAAAAGAAGGGGAGGAGAGGGTAAGAGAATGGGAGAAGGGGAAGAAGCTGGGGAATGGGGACAAGAGAGACAATAGGTAAAAGGGGAGAGGAAATGGTTAGGGATAGGGAGAAGAGGAGGAAGAGAGAATGAAGGTAGGGGAGAACAAGGGAATACTGCCGGTGATGAGAGGGAAGGTGTGACGAATGAGGGGAGGGAAAGAAGATAAAGATGGGAAAAGATGTAGACACACGAAATTTATTAGGCAGGAAAGGTACTAATAAAGACTTTAATCTGCGTTCCTTGCAGTAATGAGACAGCTGGGAATGGAATCCAGCATAAAGAGAGTAAAATAACACCCAATTATATGGTACCATTAATAACCATACCGTATCTTACTAAAACATATATCATCATCATCATCATCTTACCTTCAACTAAAATAATGAAGTGGATGAAGTGGATAACAAAGTGAATGAAGTGGATAACAAGAAAGAAAAACGCAGGGCTGGGAAAGCTAACACCCACGGTCATCATCATCATCATCATCATCATCAACCTACAGTAATTCCACAGAAAAAAAATAGATTGGAAGGGATTCAGATACAGGATTAGAAAACACAACAGTAGAAAGACTATGAGCACAAAACACAACAGCAGAAAGACTATGAACGCAAGTGTCCAGTGAAAAGGCCCAATCAGCCACACATCACTGAAGCCTTCGAAACCTTGCCTCCACCTGATTGTATGACGCTAAAACCACCAGAAAGATACGAATATGACAACAGCATAAACCAATATAACAACGACGACAACAACAATAATAATAATAATAATAATAATAATGATAATGATAATAATAAAAATAATAATAATAATGATAATAATAATAATAATAATAATAACAATAATAATAATAACAACAATGATAACAAGAACTCTGTAACTATCCTACGGACAGTCACTAGTTTCACCTACTGTTTCTTAGTGACCTTGACCCCACTGGTGAAATCTGGTTTTTTTTTTTTTTTTTTTTTTTAATCAGCAATGGTCCATGCCATGACACATGGCCTGTGCCCTTCAGATTCCTTGGTCAGTCTCCGGTTCTCCTGGAATCGTCGGGAGACTCCGAGGCAGGGATAATAATAATTAGTTCCGCAGTTTTTTGTGTAGTCACATTAATACAGGTTAGCCACGTGCTAAGGTATGTGTAATATAAACAAGATCTGAGGACTCTGAGGTAACTTTTGTGTACCAACAAACAAGGGATCTGACAAAGGTGTTGAAGAACACATGTGTCTGCTACTGTTTCTTAACAATGACCCTGACCCCACTGGGGGGGGATTTGGCTTTTTTTTTCTATTACCAACGGCCCATGCCAGGACACACAACCTGGGCCCTTCAGATTACTTGCGCAGTCTCCGGCTCTCCTGGAAACACTGAAAACAGAGATAAACGTCTGTCACAGAAATTCCTTGAAACAACAACAGATATTCCAACTCTAGCCATCTTGTCTTTCTCTCACATAATAGTTTTGTTAGTTACATCCTTCCCCATAACAAACAGCTGCGAAAGTACCAACAGGCCTGTTGCTGTTTGTACTCCTTATCACCGCAAAAACCAATGCATGAAATAAAAGAACTTACAATAACATGCATTCAGACCAGGCACTTCAAATTAACGCTTTGATTACGATATCCTTACTTATATTGTATTATTACGATATTCTTACTTATATTGTATTAACATTACGGTAACCGTACACGATATGATTCAGAACAAACCCTACACATACAAGGGGTCAAAAAAATCTCTTACCCTTTCATTGTGAAGTTGAAGTTCAGATATTTCTTTATGGTTAACTTCCGACGATCTTAATTAGAGAAAAAAAACTATGCAAGTCACAGTTAAAATCGATATTGCTAACACCCATGATGAAGAGTTAAATAATCAGTATTGCCAACACCCATAAGGAAGAGTTAAATAATCAGTATTGCCAACACCCATAAGGAAGAGTTAAATAATCAGTATTGCCAACACCCATAAGGAAGAGTTAAATAATCAGTATTGCCAACACCCATAAGGAAGAGTTAAATAATCAGCATTGCCAACACCCATAAGGAAGAGTTAAATAATCAGCATTGCCAACACCCATAAGGAGGAGTTAAATAATCAGTATTGCCAACACCCATAAGGAAGAGTTAAATAATCAGTATTGCCAACACCCATGATGAAGAGTTAAATAATCAGTATTGCCAACACCCATAAGGAAGAGTTAATAATCAGTATTGCCAACACCCATAAGGATGAGTTAAATAATCAGTGTTGCCAACAACCATGGGGCTCAAGATAACAAACACACACGTTAGTAGCGGTGTGTGGGAATACGTGGGTTATGTAATACACGTTAATCCTGGTGCCACTACACCATGGACCACTACACCACCAGTACCATCACAGTCATCACCATACATCTTACACACCAATACTACCATCATCACCCCGCTATTACCACCACTACCACCATCACCACTGCCACAGTCTCGCCACTACTATCTCACTATCACTCTCACAACTATCATCACCACCACCTCGCCGTTACCACCAGCACCACTACTAAACCATTACCTTCACCACCACCTCAACAACCACAACCACAACCACCGCACAACACTTCCATCAGCAAGATTAAAATGAAAAACTATATCCTTTGGGTGAAGGTGTTGTGAATATGGCTGGTGTGCAGGTAGGCTGTGGTTGGGGCTCACCTGTGTGCCTGTCTTTATGGCGCATAAATAACGTAGCAGGATCGTAAGTATAATGACACACCTCCATCCAATATACACTACCGACTCTGTGCTTATACAGTATTTTCACCTGGACATACCATAACTCTTTATCTACCCCTCAACCTACCCTTACTACCTTCACCTCACCGTACCTAACGTAGCCTAATCTAACCCAACCATACCTGACCTAACCTAACCTATCTTGACCTAGCCTACCTTAATAATCTAAACCAACATAATCATATCTAACCTAATCTAACTTAACCTAACCAACCTTAAAGTAATCTACCTCAACCTTAACTAATCTAAGTTAATCAACCTTAATCTAACCCATCATAACCTAATTTGACCTAACCTTATCCCTTCCCTATGTTTACCTACCCTACCCTACCCAGATACTTATTTGACCTAACCTTATCCCTTCCCTATGTTTACCTACCTTACCCTACCCAGATACCTAAATTAATCAAAGTCAGCTTAACCTGATTCGTTCACTGTCTTCGCCTAACTCAACTTATCCTAAACTTATTTTATCCAATAATCCATCAGCAACTCTAAGGTTTCACTTCAGAATATATCTCCTTCTGACATACAATAACACTATCTACTCCGGAATTATTATATCCTATAAAGTCCTCCAGGCAACACATAATAATTATTCTTTCATCTGAATGGCTCATTTCACCGACTGTCCAATGCCACTGAGCATTAAGCTGGGCCATTACCATAGACCTACTGTCTGTGTGTGTGTGTGTGTGTGTGTGTGTGTGTGTGTGTGTGTGTGTGTGTGTGTGTGTGTGTGTGTGTGTGTGTGTGTGTGTGTGTGTGTGTGTGTGTGTGTGTGTGTGAGAGAGAGAGAGAGAGAGAGAGAGAGATTTAAAGTGAACTGAAAGAAGAGTTGGCCTCATATACCAACACAAATAGTTCCATACAAACTTACTGCCAAAAAGTACCTAACAAATGGCTCACCCACTGCTGCCGTGCGAGGGAACACAGGCATGCACGCGCGTCGGCACAAACGTAGCCCATATAATAAAGTACCCTACGGCTTCTATAAAATGTGACAGATGAAAAGGTGGGTGCTGATGGGACAAGGACTTTGATCCTTGGAAATCAATAGACTGGAAAATTACCAAGCCCAACATTGAGTGCAATGCTACAAAGCCAAAGACCCTGTTCCTGAGGTAGTGTGCACAAGTTGTGTAATGGGGTGGGGATGGAGATGAGGGATAAATTAAGACTTTAGAACCTTGATAATTGCTATGATTTGTCTTTACCATCGGCCCTTTGTTTTCTTACAGCTGCACAAGCAAAGGTGGCCCAGTCACGGAGGTACTGTGAGCACCAACTGTGATGTTCAGTGACAGATCTGGCTGGGGCAGTAGATCAGAAGGTGTGCTGCCAAATACATATTATCTTTATCTACACCATGGCATACAGTTACATACTGCTGTATATTTTTATCAGTTCAACGAGACTTTTCATGGTGAACGGAGCTAATGAAGACAGTTTTCTAGGCACTTCATTCTGAAAGGTGTTATGCTGAATAAATTCGTCTGGCAGTAGGAAGCGTACACCATGAAAGTCGCCATAGTATTATGAAGACATAATAAAGTACAGGGAAATAATAACAGAAAAACCCCGCCATCGGAGGATTGACGTAGAAACACTGAAAATCTGTACAGAAATATCCTTAATTTTTCAGTTATGCAGCAGTATATTTTGTTCTTTGCTGAATGAGACACTGATTACATGACCTGAATCAGAACCAAACACAACCAATTGCTATCAGACTCTTCATTAACTTCTTTAAATACAATGACATCATTTTATATTTCATGAAGAGAAAAGTTGTTAATGAAGGTGCTAAGAGTAATAGGTCACGCAACAGCCTCCACTAACAGTGTTGAAGGAACTCAGTGAGGGTAAGGCAGGAATTCCTTTGGTGATATATTGGTGATGTGTGACCTGCGATATTAAATCAATTACCTGCAACACAGCCTCATCTCATCCATGAATACCTACACAACAGATTTATTACACAAGCACCAACTGAAAGAATTCCTATTGGGTTCGTTGGTACTCCCATTACGTTTGATGGGGAGAGAGAGAGAGAGAGAGAGAGAGAGAGAGAGAGAGAGACCCAGTAAGGTGAGACAAGAGAGAAGTTAACCTCGCCAACACAAAGAACCACTTGCACACAAACCTGCCTCTAAAAAGTATCTATGAGATTACTCACCCGATGTTGCTGCTGCTGCGAACACACACCCACACACACACGCACACACACACACACACACACACACACACACACACACACACACACACACACTCTCTCTCTCTCTCTCTCCCTGCCTTAACTTCCCCCTCTCCAACTTTCCATCTCTCAATTCTTCGGAATAAATCAGGTCCAAAGAACTCACTGTAAAACACTAGTCCGTCAATTAAGCAGTCGTTTTTCTAACCTGCGTGCGTACATGCACAGGCGCAACTGACGAGGAAAGCACTCTTATGCGAGTGGCAAGGAAACAAACATTTACCCACACCACGACACGCAACCACCACTTTAGAAATATACGCTCTTTATTTCAGTTTCTGGTGCAAACACACTTGACTCAGCCCAGGGATGTATTGATAAAATCTGGAACTGTTCTTTCCAGCGTATATATACATATATATATATATATATATATATATATATATATATATATTTATATATATATATATATATATATATATATATATATTTCCTTTGATCTGAAGCCTTTGTAACGGGTGTACTCGGGCATCTCGAGTACAGTCAACACCGTATTCGGCTTTCTTCTCCTGCTTTTAGATACATTTATGTCTTCAACCTTTGATCCTGTGGTTCCTCTCCCCGGCAGGCATGTAGCTATGAAAGCACACTGTATTTGGAACAAGTAATGAAAAATACATTTTCACAGCAGGTCTCAAAATCTAATGCTTTTGTCGTCCGTATGAACGACTGTGTCCCATGTTTATGTGAAAGCATAGTTGCGTAAGAGTAAAGGCGTGTGTAGCCATGTGTGTGCGCTGTGACTGCACACACGTGTGTGTGTGTGTGCGTGTGTGTGTGTGTGTGTGTGTGTGTGTGTGTGTGTGTGTGTGTGTGTGTGTGTGTGTGTGTGTGTGTGTGTGTGTGTGTGTGTGTGTGTGAGAGAGAGAGAGAGAGAGAGAGAGTACTACAAACGAGGTAGGCCTAATTTTGTCCATTGTTAGGCATGTAATCTACGACTGCTCCGCCAGACTCACGGCTTCTTAACACTACTTTAACTCCACACCTCCCTCATCAGCTCACCCTCCCTACTCCACCTCCACTACCACAACACTATCCCTATTATTACCATTACCCTATACTAATTCTGCTACCACCACCACGACCATCACTACCACCTCTTACCCTACACCATCACCACACCATCACTCTTACCCCACACCACCACCTTGAACCCCTAGCCGATCCCTACTCTGTTTCACCAGTGCCCCGTCCATCGTATTTCCGAAAAAATATTGGCATAGGAGAACCAAACTAGAGGCAATCACATCCCCCCCTCCCCCGACTCCAACAGTTTAGCACCATGAACTCAATACTTCCCTCAGCACGATCACATACTAATTCAGTTTATTCCTAATGCTCCCAGATATTATATTCAGCATAAGAAGGCCTAAAAAAAAGTCTATCCCAAGCTATGTAAAACTCGTTAGGAAAGATAAAAATGGCGTCCTTGGGCTGAAGAGGTTCACACCACCAATCTGGTCAACGTTGGTCACGGTCGGAGTAGGAACAAGTGATTACCTGTTTTTCTCAAAGAAAAATAAAAGTTTCACATCTCTGGATCAATATATAAAGGACAAAATATTATTATTATTATTATTATTATTATTATTATTATTATTATTATTATTATCATTATTATTATTAACATTATTATTATTATTTAATGATGTGGAGGAGCAGAACGATGAAGATGGCGTAATGTTTTGGGACTGGCTTTCACCACAGAACTAGCTTGTGTGTATATTTGCCCAACCAAACGTCGCTCGGTTACTCAGATACAACACCCACAAGCAGAAATACGTAGGAAGGGGGGAGGGGCACACCTAGAACCTCCAAATTCAGTTGGCAGGATTCTCTACCACAGACCTGCTGTGTATGAAGCTGTACAAGCAAAGGTGGTCGCAGGGCATCAACAATGTACAGCAGGTACGTTGTGCAAGGAAGGCGGCTCTGCCTTTTATCATAAGCCTATTATGTCTTAAACAGAACACAGCCCAAGATGGCCAGTCACTGTGAGACAGCGTTCACAGGCTGTAATGCCTGATAGCTGATCTGGCAGCAGACCCGGACGTGGCATGACACAAAAACCTTACTATCCATCTACTATCCGTGGGATGCAAAACCTATGATACAAGTTCTTTGAACTAATACACAAGATTTTTCTCTCCCTCATAATATCTAAAGTGGTAAACTGAACTGCACCATGGAAAAACAATTCTTCAAACAGTTGGTTACAATCTTGATAAACCTAACTGCAACATACACCTGGCCTGTTGTTTCAGTGCCACTACTTAACAGCGCAATTCAGAAATGAGCACCAACATCATCATCTTCATTCGCTTAAACATAAATATTCACAAAAGGCTGGAATGGGATTCGGCTTACAAAATAATGGCAAATTCCAGCAGACATTAAGGTAGTAACTATCGGGTTTGGTGGCTGCCTATAATATACCAATAAATTCAGGGCCTGATCGCAGACTGCCTGCACACGCCAGCTGTATTGACTTCATGTGAAACCAACACTGTACAAACTTATATACCCACCCCAACCACCACCACATCACCATGATCATCATCATCAGTAATAATAATAATAATAATTATAATAATAATAGTAATAATAATAATAATAGTAATAATAATAACAATAATAATAATAATAATAATAATAAAAATAATTAGAGTGTAACACTCGCGTCCTACAGTTTGGTCTCTGTGACCAATTATTTTCAAAATATAAATATTTCATCCTTGCCGGACCCTCAACCGTTCTACTAAGTCTGGTTCACATCGAATCAAAAATAAGCTATTGAGTTAAGCCAGTGATCTTGCCCTATGACCTTGACCTTATGACTGATTGTCGTCAGTCACTTCATCCTTGCTTCTCTCTCAACTCTTCCACCAAGTTTGGTTTAAACTGAATCACAATTGCTTAAGCTGAACCTGACATGTGACCTTGACCTTTGACCTAATGTTCTCAAGAAACAAATGCTCAACCACAAGAAGATCCTCAACCCTTCCACTATATGTGAAAATTGTTTATTCTCCCACACATAAACAGAGAGAGAGAGAGAGAGAGAGTAACGCTGACCAAGACAATACCTCACTCTGGCTAGTGTGAGTGCGGGTCATAACAGCCGCGGTCAGCATTCTCTGCGTTCCAAATTAACGAAGTGACATCCAATCACTTCCAACCCTTTTGATGTTAATTTGGTGAGATCGCCAGGTTTTTATATACAACAACTACTGACCTCTTATATACATCAGTGTGGCGTTGGGTGAGGGTAGAGAAGGCAGAAGGACAAGAAGGGCTAGATTAATGCCCAATGCTTGCAGAGGATAAATAATGATGATGAAGAAGTTTGCTAAGTGTTAGTCTTTCCCTAGATGTCAAATTTATGTCCAGGTTCCCAACTGTACGACTGAGTGAACAAGGGATTGAAGGCAAGGGTCACGCAGGGTGAGAGAGGAGGAAGAGGTGGTGGGGAAGGGGGGAGGGAAGAGGTGGTGGGGAAGGGGGGAGGGAAGAGGTGGTGGAGAAGGGAGGAGGAAATGGAGATGGTGGGGAAGTAGGAAACTAAAATGGAGGGCAGGGGTAGAAAAAATGATGGAGTGAGAGAGGAGGAAGAGGTGATGGAGAGGGAGTAAAGAAAAATTGATGAAAGAGGATAGGAAGAAAAGGTAATGGAAGGGGAAAGGAGGAGGAAGAAAGACTATGGATGAGTAGGGAAGGAAGAGGAAACAAAGTTAGGAAAAGGTGATAGAGGGGGAAGGAGGAAAAGGAGATGAAAGGGGAGATGGGGAAAAGGTGAAGGAGGGTGCACGAATGACAGGTGACGGAAGGGGAAGGGTTAAAAGATGAAGAATAGGAAAAGTATAAAGTCCTAACAGCCAGCAACAACAAATCTACGTCTTGTCTGGTAAAATGAAGCTATGAACCATTTGAACTACAATTTTTGTGACTGCCTTCAACACAAATTATGGGGCAAGTATAGGCAGTGGCAGCCGTAATTACAGGCATAGTTTTTATTTGAAATTCATAAAGCTTCGCACACAGCCAACGTAGTTACGTAACAATTTCCAGTGATGAATTATTTTTTTCTTGAAGTTCCTTAGCAGCCACGCCACTGTGACACGGAGCGAGGGTCTTCTTTACCACCTGGGAGCCTGGGGAACGAGGGGAGAAAATGGGGAAGGTGATGAAAGAGGAACAAAGGGAAAAGGGAACGAGAGGGAGGATGGAGGGGGGAAATGAAGGGCAATACAATGGGATGCAGAAAAGGGTCGAAGAGGTGCAAAGGACAAACTGAGGGAAGAGGGAGGTTGTGGACAGGAAGTGTTGGATGGGACGGAAATAGGAAAGAGAATGGGTGAAGAGTAAAGGGAAGGGAGGGTAAAACGGATATAGGAAAAGGAGAGGAGAAGGGAAGATTACACGCATGAAGAGGTTACTGTAATGGAACACACACACACACACACACACACACACACACACACACACACACACACACACATGACTCTACTCTAAGCCTCACATACACAAGGCAGGCTGTGGTCAGTTTGACACGATGGATGGCCAGGCCGTCCAGCTTCATCACAACCCTAACGACTCTTAGGCAGAAGAATTTGAAGGGAAGAGCGGGAAGAAGTGAGACAGGAGAGAGGGAGGGAGTGACATGCGGTGCAACGATGAAGACAAATAAGCACACGTATACGAGCAATGAGAGAGAGAGAGAGAGAGAGAGAGAGAGAGAGAGAGAGAGAGAGAGAGAGAGAGAGAGAGAGAGAGAGAGAGAGAGAGAGAATTTACTTTACAACACCTTTCTAGGTAAACATGGGTTATATTCTCACAATAGTGAGAGTCATGGTGTTAAATCTGTGATGGTGATGGTGTGAATTTATGGCTGCCTTTGGGACCTTTCCTTTCGACCTGGATTAATAGCCTCACAGCCGCTACACGTAGTCCTCTCCACAGACCCCGCTCTCTCTCTCTCTCAAGTTCCTACCTACTCTCCACACAACCAAACACATCATTAATATTATCAAGTCTCTACTTCTATTCTTTTCTCGCCTTGCTCCCAAAATTATGTTCTCACAAAGGTAAAATTGACTATATGAGGGAGTGAGTGTGCATAATGTATATAATTTGAGAGACAGTAAGAGTGAGTGTGAAAGATATATTGTGAGAGCCAATAAGAGTGAGTGTGCAAGATGTACTGTGAGTAAGAGTGAGTGTGCAAGATGTAATGTGAGTAGGAGTGAATGTGTAAGATGTAATGTGAGAGCCATGAAGCGTGAGCCTGCATATGATGTAACGTGAGAAAAAGTATGAGTGAATGTGCAAGATGTGACAGCCATGAAGACTGAGTTTGCAAGATGTAATGTGAGAACCAGTAAGTGTGAGTGCGTAAGATGTAATGTGAGAACCAGTAAGTGTGAGTGTGTAAGATGTAACGTGAGAACCAGTAAGTGTGAGTGTGTAAGATGTAATGTGAGAACCAGTAAGTGTGAGTGTGTAAGATGTAATGTGAGAACCAGTAAGTGTGAGTGTGTAAGATGTAATGTGAGAACCAGTAAGTGTGAGTGTGTAAGATGTAATGTGAGAACCAGTAAGTGTGAGTGTGTAAGATGTAATGTGAGAACCAGTAAGTGTGAGTGTGTAAGATGTAATGTGAGAACCAGTAAGTGTGAGTGTGTAAGATGTAATGTGAGAACCAGTAAGTGTGAGTGTGTAAGATGTAATATGAGAACCAGCATGAGAGTGCAAGAAGCCATGTGAGAGCTATTGAGAGAGAGAGAGAGAGAGAGAGAGAGAGAGAGAGAGAGAGAGAGAGAGAGAACTAAGTTACAGTATTTACCGGCAACAATTTTCACAACACTTTACCGTAATTGGTTCCGTGTGGACCGCCGCTGCCTTACCTGTGGCAGACACAGAAATAAGTGAAAGTTGTTATATTAGGTTAGGCCGATGGCCGTCATCGAGGCTAATTACACGTACAATTTCATCCTGTTATTTCCTTCAGTTCCATGACATACTGTATTTATACATTCATTCTTGCTGCCTCCACACACTTATATACAGCTTAGGACTTTTCTATCTGGAGGTGTTAGATACAACCTTCATAAATATCTTTGTAACTTGGGTGTTCTCCTAAGCAAAACAAACTCGTCTGGCAGCAGTAAGAATAATATTAAAACTATGTCATCAGGGTGAAATGGTCGACATTATATGACTGGGAAACACAACAGAAACGGAAGTAACTAACGACTAGATGTTACCGCATTTTTTGGCATTAATTTTAAATGACAATACAATGCTACAGATTTTTGACAAGTTCTGCTGCACACTTCTGGTTGCATAATTTACAAAGTTAAAATTAGTTATATTAAATTTAGGCACAAATTTTGACTGTATGATACACTAACACTAAAATTAAACTTAAATTTTATGCTACTGATTCTCTGCTGTATATATATAACGTAAGCTGAATTTGCTCATGCTATTAATTTTTGGCTGCATTATTCGCTAACACCGAAATTAGTATCTATCTATCTATTGCCAGACGCCTCAATCCCGTAAGGAGTGTCCCCAAACAAATCGCCTCCATGTCGACCTGTCCCCCGCCATTTCACTGCCCTCCCAGCTCACCCCCCTCCCTCTCTCTCATATACCTGTCCACTCCATCCATCCATCTCATCCTCTGCCTCACCCTCCCTCTCCCCGCCTCCACCTCTTCACATACACTCTTCTCGTTAGTCTCTCGCTCTCCATCCTCTCCACATGGCCAAACCACCTTAGTGTATTTCTCCTAACGCTTTCTATCACTAAAATTACGCTACAGTTATATACTACCAGTTTCATACTACTGACTCTTGACTGTATAGGCTTACAAATTTTGATGTTAAACAAATAGCCATACGATATCCATTCAGTGTGACGAACAATTTTTTTTTTTTATCATTTTTGTCAGCAGATAGAAAGACAATGCGGTAAAGGATTAATACATTCTCTATACCCTTTTTCTGTACTGAGTGAGCTTAATGAATTTATTGTGACTAGCTCACGATCACCGAAATACACACACACACACACACACACACACACACACACACACACACACAATTTCACCTGGTAAACACAACCCTATCCACACTAAACACACAGACACCTTACCAGCAATATCCAGCAACTCATCCGTACCTATGAGATGTAAATGGCGGGGTTACGTTAGCGACAACTGTGTACGCTTCCGTCCCCCCTTCTGTACCCCATTACCCCTCTATCTCTTCATCTGACTCCTGAATGTCCCGAACCCTGTCATTTAATCTCTCTCTCTCTCTCTCTCTCTCTCTCTCTCTCTCTCTCTCGCGGTTCGTCTTGTATTCCGTCCTCTCACCTATTCTGTCTTCATCTTCTCTGTCACTACCATATCGCATCCCCTGTACTGGTGTGGATGTCTGTTCTCTGTTCATCCTGTATTATTTTCCATCTCCCGTATGTTCGTTGTTCATCTTGTACTGCTTCCCACCTCCTTTATATCTTCCTCTTGTACTCCGTCTCCCCCTTTACTCCTTCCCCTAATCTGCCTGTTCCTTCTTTCTCCACTCTCTCCCTCACTCCGTCCTCCTTTCCTTCTTTACATTCTTCGTTCCTCCTCTTCCTACTCTTCACTCCCTCTCCCTTCCTTCTTCCCTCTCCACTTTCTCCCTTCTTCCCACTCCACTCTCTCCTTCCCTCTTTAGTCCCTTCCTTCCTCCTACTCACTTTAATCCCTCCTTCCTTCTTTCCCCTTCCACTCTCTTCCTTTCATCCTCCCTCTTTATTCTCTCCCTCCCTTCTTTCCACTCCACTCCACTCCACTCTCTCTCTCTCCATCCCTCTTCCCTGACCACTCTCTCTCTTTCCCTGCACTCCATTCCTTCCCTCTCCACTCCCTTCCTTCCCTTTCCAATCCCTCCCTTCCTCCCTCAATTATCACTCAATTCACCCACTCCCGGTTTGTAGTTGTTTCCCTACGCCAATATTATGCCGAATATGTGTTAAATAGTTTCGCTTTACTTTGAAGAAGGAAAATACTAGTACTTATTTTTACCTCATAAATCAGGTACGTTTTATTTTTTCTTGCCGAAACCTAACTATACTATTGACCTTAACAGACCACGGTCGTAGTGAAGGGGATAAGAAAGGCAATGTCAAACAGCTCCTGTTTGAAAATTGTAACCTGGGCCGAATTAAATCATTTGGAGAAGGTAAGATTAAAATATAAAATGAGATTCCTGCGCTGCTTTCACTAAAATCCTTCCCTCTTCCGTCTATTCCTGTCTGCACACACACACACACACACACACACACACACACACACACACACACACACACACACACACACACACACACACACACACACAAAGTCTTTCTACGCTCGGCTCCAACACCAAGAAGTGTCACAGAGTATTGTGAAAGATTTTTATAAGTTGACGACAAAATGTAGTGATGAAAGACAACCAGAATCAAAAACTCTCAACCTGACCTACTGTACATATATAAATTGCGAATGAACAGGCTGAAAATACTAAAATATTGCTAATACTTATAAATGTTGTTAAATGTAAACAATTATGTGCAGATCTACCTGTAATATCAGTATTCTGGGAAAACTAGGCACGTAGGTAAGGTGTGCAAAAGAGCAGTGCCTCGGACAGCAAGACAAAATTTTCAGAATAGGCCTATTTGGCAAGTGACGAAGAGAGTAAATTGTAAGATGCTTATGTCATACTGGTAAACAGTGATTAAGGAGGTGTGACGTATGTATGTTTATGTCATATTGGTAAACAGAGTGATTATGGGGATATGACGTGTGTATGTTTCTGTCATTACGTGCGGCGAGCGATGTTCACTTTCAGTTTAGTTTGGAAATGAGCGGCCCGGCCCGATTCGACCGGCATGCTATGCTGAAGCTAATAATTATACTCCTGTGTGAAGCAGAGTTGAAATTATTTCTGCTTGTGATAAAATCATTCAATAAATTTTGTTATCAACTAAAGCTCACCCATAAAGGCGTAGGAACCTCTTGGAATCTGGAATTTTCCAAGGGAGTGTTCGACTTCAATTGGTAAACGCCTTAAGAAATCAAATTAAAAAGGATTTTCCGTCGTGACACTGCGCTTTTTGGCATCAGTTCTAGCCATTAAATATCGGAGATTCGGCCTATATTTTTATATCAGATGAAAATTGTGATAACATGGCGCTCGCGCGCTCATCACGCACTCACAAAACGCACTTTACTAGTATTGGTAAAAAAAGTGATTATGGAGGTGTGACGTATGTATGTTTATGTCATACTGGTAAACAGTGTGATAGTGTGATGTATGTATGTTTATGTCATACTGGTAAACAGTGTGATGGTGTGATGTATGTATGTTTGTCATATTGGTAAACAGTGATTATGGACGTATGTACGATATGTTTATGTCATATTTGTAAACAGTGTGATTATGGAGGTGTAAGGTACGGGTGTTTATGGCATCTTGGTAAAATGAGGGATTAGCGAGGTGTGACTTATGTATGTTTATGGCATAATGGTAAACAGAGTGATTATAGAGGTGTAAGGTACGGGTGTTTATGGCATCTTGGTAAAATGAGGGATTAGCGAGGTGTGACTTATGTATGTTTATGGCATAGGCCTAAAGGTAAACAGAGTGAAAATGGAGGTGTGACGTATGTTTATGGCATAATGGTAAACAGAGTGATTAAGGAGGTGTGACGTATGTATGTTTATGGCATAATGGTACACAGAGTGATTATGGAGGTGTGACGTATGTATGTTTATGGCATAATGGTACACAGAGTGATTATGGAGGTGTGAAGTATGTATGTTTATGGCATAATGGTAAACAGAGTGATTATGGAGGTGTGACGTATGTATGTTTATGGCATAATGGTAAACAGAGTGATTAAGGAGGTGTGACGTATGTATGTTTATGGCATAATGGTAAACAGAGTGATTATGGAGGTGTGACGTATGTTTGGTGTGAAGTTCATCAGTGTTATTAAGTGTGATAATGGTAGTAACAAATGTATGTGAGTAGACGGATGTATGCTTGTGTGATTTGGTATGAGTTTTGGGGTGTGGCGAGGGTGTATGATGTCCACGTGGTTGTTCAGTGTATTTAAATGGATGGTATTATGAAAAAGAAGTAACAAGGTGAAGGAGACTAGAGCGATGATGATTCGTAATGGAGGGAATATAAGTATGGTTTACACAGATGAGTAAAATGAGTGAGAGGGAAACATGACATGGACTTTACCCACTTGTCACAATGAATCAGTCACGTTATGCAGAAGGTGATAAGTTGCTTGATTACAACTCGGCGATGGCTGAAAGCGAAGGCGACTCACAATATGATGCCCTGGTGAATGGTGGAAGAAGTAGTGGGAGATTTTCGTTCCTTGGTGCTATGATAAGATGAAAGTGGGAAAAACATGTAGGAAGTGGAGTGGTACGGTATATAGAAGATGGGCTGCAATTGTTATGAATGCCTTGATAAAGAACAGAAAGCAGTAGTGTGGCTGCAGGAGAACCCAATGAAGTTGTGCGTCCACGTCATCCTTTGTGTGTTAAGCATTGTGGTATGGGCATGAAATACAAGGTGGCATGTAAATAGCGCTTAGCTAGACATTTACTCGGCAGTATATTATGTGTTGCGGGGATGGCTCAGTCGACTAGTGTGGGTGTGGTTGTGGCAGTGTGAGTAGGAAATGAACAAATAATGCAGGGTGGACACTGATAACACTGACTGACCCGTCGCCACAACACATGAGAAATCTCCCGGCGAAGTGGAATAGAAGCGCTATATATGGTCCACCCTGTATATGGAGTATGTCCAAAGTAAAATGAACTGTTGAGGACTTAGTGTGGTGTTTGTAGTGTTGGCATAAGGAATTATAAGGCCCGTGAAAGATGTCAAGCAAGGTGTGAAATGATCAAAGAGTAGAACAGAGCAGCTTAGGTCATACTACAGACAGAATGGACTAAGGAACAGAGAAAAGAATGTATATGAGTGACTTTGAATGCACGAGGATGGGTGGCATATTGAAATGCAAGTATAATACGAAGTAAGGAATTCTAACAATCAACGAGTAGAAAATGTTGTGTTTAGGAGATACTATAACAAATAAAACAAATATAAGGGATGTGAAAAGCCACGCACGCTTCCTGGCAATGGTTGAATTGAATCCTGATAGATAAATCCTTTATTTCATAGATGGAAATATATTTGTTTTGCTCTTCTAGCTTTCAATCCTGGAACTGTTCGTTGATCCGTCATCGTCTATTTATTTTTCCATTTTTCTCTCGACTCTGCTGTTGGCTGGCCTGAATTTTTACACCTGACTTTGTGGGAGGGGAAGTGGAAAAGAAATATCTGCCTGACATATATCCTTCAGCCTGCCCTCAGCTGCGATATAGTCACTCCAAGGATAAATAAATAAATAGATGAATAAATAAAGTCGTATTAGGATTTAATTACTTAAATGAATATTCTGACATTGGTAATTAGGTTTTAACTTCACCTGCCCCTGAATTAAATTTGACATTTACAGGTACAGTAATATAGTTGGTCTTGGGGTCACGGCAGGTGGTGGTCAAGTTGTTAAAGACGTGGTCAGCTGTCCGAAAGGAATCAAGTTCAATTATTTTCTTACAACTGTATGCGTGGTGTGTCCCTGTGTTGTTGTGATGTGTGAATTTAGTTTGTATATAAATATTTGTCGCTGGTTTAATGAATCACGTGCCTCTACATTTAACGAAGGATGGCCGCCACGTTTACCCGAGATTGTTTTCGACAGGTAAAACACAAGGTAGTTTTCAGTTGACTATTACTTACGTTACATCTTGGAATGCATGCATGAACACAGTCTGCCATTGAATAAAAGGAGAAAGTTATGAAGATTACCGTGTGAGTTTCTTTCCGACAGTAATTTGTTTTACTTGCTGTTACATTTATACAACTGGATCAAGAATTTCCATAGTCTCTTCTCCTCATAAAAGGGAATACAAAGAACATAAAACCTGAGATGGAGTCAGTAGTGTTCTTGTGTGAGGTCTGATATTTCTTGTATAAACTGCAGCTTCCTGTGTCATACGTACTTAAGTCAGAGATCCTTGCCAGCTGGTGCGCCTGACAACATTACCAAAGCAGGTCTTTCTTGTTCCTCAGTGAAATTCGTGTCTGACTCAACTATTGCATCCTGTCATATTAAATGATCACTGATGTCCAGTTCAGCGGGAACTGGTCTCTGTACGAGCATGGATTGAAACATTTCCCTAAACACATGAGATGGCTGTCAAGTACAATATCGTACCACACGTACAGCCAACAAAAACACTATCAAGACCCTTACACTCGATGACACTGGACCTGAGTGATGTTTATCCACATATTTCTGTGTGGCTGGTAATTCTGAGTAACTAAAATTCCAGACTGATGCCAAATTGACTCTGATGAACGGTATGCAAGAATACATCATACAATTGTTATAATAGGACACAGTACAGTATCTCAATGCTCTTCATCCTGTTTGAAAGTGCAAAAAAAACAGTGGGAGTCTTGTTTGCTGTGCACAGAAACTACTCTGGGATAGGACACCTGCGTGTTGATAAAAAGAAAATGGAAGAGAAAAAGAAAAACTAAACTCTGTAAATTTTTTTTTTAGCCACATAACAATATTGTGTTTAACTTGAGGATATCAAGATGTAAGTGCTGAGTCCTCACAGTAAACGGTTTTAGGAAGTAGGTAAATACTTTCACTTACACAGAGAATGGCACTGTGATATCCACACAGAATTACTGACCTCCTTAAAACACTGACTGCCAGGCGTATGCAAACCTCCAAACTCTGACAATCATTTATGAAATTCATAATATGGTGAAATAATGATAATGATAATACTGTAATAAGCATAATAATAACGATAGTAAATTAAAAACAATAATAATAGTGTACTACTACTATTACTACTACTACTACTACTACTAATAATAATAATAATAATAATTTCCTTTCTCTGGTACCCAGCTCTCAGGCAACGTTCTCTTCATTACTCATTTCTGTGCTTGGAATGTTGAAAATGAGGGTGAGAATTGCTCCTTCACATTTCTTTCAATTTGGCATAACTTTTTACTGCTAAGAGGAACAGGAAATTGTATAATCTGAATATCTGCTTCTTGTTTACCACATTTTTTCCTTTTCTTTTATTACAACTTTTCCTCTATATATTTCCTTCTGCATTTCCCTCCTTCCCTGCCTGTCTTTCTCTCTTGTAATATCTTCTTATCTTCTTTTATGATCATTTTCCCCTCTTACTGTTTTTGCATATTCTGTACATTTATGCTCCTCCTTTTTCCCTCTTATTTCCAGTCTCACAGCATAATTTTGTGAGTTACTCTTTTCATGGCTGCCTACCCTTTTCAACCATATACCTCCGAAATTTCTCCTTTTCCAGACTCATTCTTCCTTTGCAGTATTCCTCTGAGCTATCTTTATTTTCTCGCTCTTCTACACTGCTTATTCATACTCGTAACCAGTAAATTCCTACACTATTCTTCCCTACTTAGCGTTCCCTGTCAATATCTACCATTTTTCCCTTCTCGATATTTCTCTTTCTACCAATATTCAGGATTATCGTGTCTTTCCGAGCTTTTCTATGTCTTTCCAGATCCAGTTTTTCCTCTGTGACCTTTCGCTTAACTTTCCAGCATTTCTCATTCCTTCTCAGTTTCTCTCCTCCTTTTTCCAGCATCTCTCTTCCCTTTCCTATCTTCATCCATCGTCCCTTTCCACTATCGACATTCCTTTCAAAGCATTTTCCCTATTCCACAAGACACCTTTTTCAGTCAACATTTCTCATTCATTTTTAACACATTCTCTCTCTCTCTCTCTCTCTCTCTCTCTCTCTCTCTCTCTCTCTCTCTCTCTCTCTCATGCTATCTCCTTTACCTTTCCTCTTTCAACTTCATTTTCTTCTCCAGTCTTCCAACCTGTTTCCTTTCAGAATACCGTTCCTCCATCCTACTCTTTAACTGAACACAACAAACTGCATAACAACAGACTTTTGTATGCATCCCTAATATACAGTAAGGAAAAGACACAAAAGCACAAAACAAAACATTATCAGTATCCAAAAAGCAACTGTGGCTGAAAACCTGCTACAAAGACAAAAGCATAAAATATTTATTGCACTGGAAGGAACAGTGCTTTGTTTTATATTAATATATGATGAAGTTCATGTAATGTTGAAGAAAGTCTTCTTTTAATTCAATGTGGCCAAAATACAGCGTGTTAGAGGGATGCAGTGAAGCCAGGAATTGTGGACGACCAGGAAAAAATTACGGGTCTTGGGAAGTCTGAAATAGATAAATGGTTGGCCAAGACAGATAAAGAAACTGCCGAATAACCTCGAAATTCCTCGAGGTTAAAACAGACCAAATGTCGGCACTGCGGTATAATATAATACAACAGAAAACCCAACACAAGACCAGCGGATCTGAAAAACTTTGGATAAAATAAACCGTAGAAGTCCAACACAATGTAACACTCCCTGGACAGCAAGTGTGTGTGTATATATATATATATATATATATATATATATATATATATATATATATACACACACACATATCACACATAGACAGATAGATAGATAAATAGACAGATACTGGAGAGAGAGAGAGAGAGAGAGAGTCTGTGGTAAAGGCTTAAGGCTAAACCTGTTGATTTTTCATGTTCAGTTTGGTACAACATACAGTAGAGTCAAATGTCCGCTGGGGGATACAGTGGTGTTCGACAGTCAGCCAATGAACAGAGCCTTGTTTACTTGTTACCTCGTCAGTCACTGACTCAGTTTGTCTGTACGGTGCTTATTTCCAGCTTCGTTTATTCTGTTTGTTATAAAACGCAACATTCTTTCTCAGCTTTAATGTAATTTAAGTTTTGTACATTTTCAAAGTAGGTGATAACTGTTTTCCGTTTATTAAAACTTCGGCATGTGAAAAAGAAATGTACAACTACCTTGTCATGAGTAAGGAGGTAGTTCACGTTTTTTTTTCTTAATAGATAATGAATGGAAGAAGGAAGAAGGAAAAACAAAGTGGAAAAAAATAAGTCCATGTGCCTAAAGGCATCCTCCATTCATAAAATACCCATAACAACTGGATTTGAATTGATGTGGATTAAATGTTTGTGGGAAACAACTCCCAGGAAGTGAATTCCAGAGAGTAGTAGTTCTGGGGATAAATGAATTTTGATAAGCAGAGGTTCTGCATTGCGGGGGAGATAGTGTGAATTCATGGGCGCTCCCAGCTGCCCAAGTATTTCGGGAGAAAACGTGAAGGGGAGGAACAATTGAAGCCAGTTCGTCTGAACACTTACGGTAAAAATATCTATAAAATAATGCTAAAGAAGCAACATCTCTACGTAAACATTCATCATTTACTTCCAAAAATACCTGAACTGGTGTTATCTGATCGGCATGAAATTAACTGGAGATAAATGCTTGCCTTCAAAGGAGAAAACAGATCAATAGGACAACATGAAAGCCGAGCAAAATAAAAAAAACTGTCAACGCAGAGTAACATCAGGCTGTGTTGTCACTGGCTGAAGTGGTTTTGTAACACCTCTGCGTCAACATCAAAGCACAGTAACATAAGGCTGTGTTGTCACTGGCTGAGGTGGTTTTGTAACACCTCTGCGTCAACATCAAAGCACAGTAACATCAGGCTGTGTTGTCACTGGCTGAGGTAGTTTTGTAACACCTCTGCGTCAACATCAAAGCAGAGTAACATCAGGCTGTGTTGTCACTGGTTGAGGTGGCTTTGTAACACCTCTGCGCCAACATCAAAGCAGAGTAACATCAGGCTGTGTTGTCACTGGCTGAGGTGGTTTTGTAACACCTCTGCGTCAACATCAAAGCAGAGTAACATCAGGCTGTGTTGTCACTGGCTGAGGTGGTTTTGTAACACCTCTGCGTCAACATCAAAGCAGAGTAACATCAGGCTGTGCTGTCACTGGCTGAGGTGGTCTTGTAACACCTCTGCGTCAACATCAAAGCAGAGTAACATCAGGCTCTCTTGTCAATGGCTGAGGTGATTTTGTAACATCTCTGCGTCAACATCAAAGCAGAGTAACATCAGGCTGTGCTATCAATGGCTGAGGTGGTTTTGTAACACCTCTGCGTCAACTGCTTCATTTGCACATCTTAATATCCTTTTCTATGTTGTCGATGCACACTTTGTCGAATTTATGAATGAAAAAATATAAGTTAATATTAACGTATTATTGTTGCCTATACCCAGTCTGTCTGGCCAAGCAGGCCCACCAACTGCATGTAAGCAACTGTTCCGCGGAACCGTCCGGTGCAGTGAACCGTTGTTCCCTTGCAGCAGACAGGGCTTTGCCACAGCGGGATGTGAGAAAGTGAGTAAGTTTGGTTCCCGGACGGACGCCGTATTTGCTTTTATCCATCCAGTTAACAGAGCCATCATAATAGGTTCCACTTTATCCCCTTCTCAAGTTATATGGTTACCACCCAGCGTTGTAAATGGTTTCCTGAGTTAATCCTAGGAAATCATTAGTCTAATCACTCAGTGTAGAGTCACCTGAAGTGGAAAGATGAGTAGTAAATTCTACTGAAAGGATGGGAGAAACAGGAAGAGAGGAAGACAGACACAGAAAAATAAAAATAAAAAAGGTGAAGAAAGAAGTAGTCGACACTACATCCACTAATATAACCCAATACATACCTACTGAAAATGTGCTACAAAGCTTCCCACGCCAACGTTAAGGCGTCTTACTGTCACAAGGCAAAAGTATTTTTCCTCTGAAGGGGCTCGCTGCCACGATGAAAATCATGAGAATCTGAATGAATTAAGCCCTTCATTACGATGACGAAATTAAGTTTAATTTTGCTACTTGCAGATTATATTAGTAATGACCTCCACTACTGAGAGGGTTAATGAGGCAATCATTAACCGCTCCAGTTCAAAAGGTCTCTGGCAAGTTGGGTACAATTTAATGGAGGCAGCAGGAATACAATGGAAATTAAGCTGTCGAGCTGAAGAGGTTAAAGACAAATGGTTGTGTGATGAGTCAGGTAATTGTGTGTGTGTGTGTGTGTGTGTGTGTGTGTGTGTGTGTGTGTGTGTGTGTGTGTGTGTGTGTGTGTGTGTGTGTGTGTGTGTGTAATTTGAAAGCTAGTCGGGAAACAATAAACTACTCCTCGCCTTCTCTCTCTCTCCTTCCTACCTAATGAATGGCATACCTACAATTATATGAAATAAATGTCTCCATGAGGTTTAGTCCTACATTTTGGAGGGTCCGGCAAATACTGTGAAACATTGTTCGAGCTCAGTAAATCATTTATTGGCTTAGATGTATGAATAATTGTTATTTACATGATCGGTTATTGATTTTATGAATCTTGCAAACATATTTTCTCAGGTCCTTAACCCCACTCAACCCCAATAGTGTGGGAAGAGTCGGAATGTCAGCTTTCTCTATATCTGTTGGTTTGTCCGTCTGTATGTCAGTCAAACTCGTCCTACACAACGAGACGCATTGGAGTCAAAGCTGCCAAGCGAATATATCTGGAAAAATGACGTATTAGAAATGGATATACGCCTGTGTGTGTGTGTGTGTGTGTGTGTGTGTGTGTGTGTGTGTGTGTGTGTGTGTGTGTGTGTTTAGTGATAATAATGATATAATAGGACACTAAGAGAGGAAGTCATATCCACTCACCACCTCCCATCCACTTAGTTACCACCACCTAATGAGGTTCCTGAATTATGACCGTATCTATAATAACACCAACATAACCTTCTCAGATGTATGACTACGTCTATAATACAACAAAAACATAAACCAAAACAAAATGAGCAAACTTGAAACAACTAAATATATCAAATGATGCCTTATTATCTGAGCATTCCTAAAATAACAAAAACTAGCATAAATGCGCATCCACACGTGTGCTCAAACAAGTGTTGGCAACATGTAAGCAACACAGTAACGAACCCGCAGCAAACATGTTGGGAACAGCAGCGTCCAGATCATGTTGGCAACATCATGATGAAGTCTCAGCTGCCTCGTATGGACACACTTTTCCCATCACCTCTGCTGCCACTGTTCAAAGCTGCACTGAAACATGTTTGCATACATCTGTCCAAATACTGCTATAAACATGTTCCCGAACATGTTGCCACCTGAGTTGCCAACATATGTTTGAGTACACGTGTAGACGTGCCCTAAAGTAACGCCCTGATAACAAGTACTACCATAGTGTCCCCTGCAAAAATACTGAAATTACCCAGCACCACAAAACAAGCATACAGCAAGGCTCTTAAATATGTGAGGATATCCAAAACAACACATCCAATGTAAAATGAGGCCATGATTATTACGAGTATACCTACATGACAAAATGCGTGTAACGTCTCACCTGAAAATGATCACTATGCCTAAAATAACACAACTAACAACATTTCCCATAAATGTGATGCGTATACCCAAAGTAACGAATTTAACTTAAAATGGCAACGACAAAATTATGACAATACGTAAATTATCAATACCAACAAAATCTACGACTTAAAAAGTACGGTACATCTAAAAAAAACAGAGCCAGCAGAACATTGCCTTGAAATTTAAATCACAGAAAATAAGTACAAGACTATAGGATCCGGCAGCACTATGTTCAACGGGAGATGAGCACCTCGTTTCCGGAAATCGTTAGTGAGTGAATAATGGACAGTCCGGTTCCTAAAGATGCTCCCGCATGTAAAAATAACAACAACACAACATGACGCCATGAAATTATCAACATATAGTAAGTTATTTTGGCTCTTTTTAATTCTGCTTATAATCAGACTTCTTCTACACTCAAAAAGTACCTCTAGTAGTGAAGGAAGTTATGACAGGATTGTAGAGGTCGACTATACTCTGTTCACTTTAACTAGGCGAAAATGGCCATCTCTCCATCGTGACCGTTGATTTATAGCAAAAGAAAAACACTAAAACAAGATGTTAGTAACAAAAAGGTGTTAAGGAATGGGTGTACAGCCGTAGTGTTGTCTTACTCTGCCGCTGAGCTAAGGGAATTATGCTGCAAAAGAACGAGGATCTCCTCTAAGTTGAAATGAATGAACCGCAGGTTATGTGGATTTAGACTAAGCTTTCTTTTTTATTCTTAGTATTCAAACGTTTTTTTTCTTTTTTCAGCTCTGGATGGGCCTCTAGTAACAACGGGGTTAATGAGAGGGTTGCATTGGATGAAAATGTTATTAAAGTACTGTATATAACATGCTGGTGAAAATAACGTAAATATTAGTACATTCATTTGGCAGTCCTGAATTCCATTTTCTTTCAAATGGTTTTATTTATTTCATGGAGGACATCTTGTTGTGAAGATGTTAATGTGGAAATGGTAAAGGATGGTGGGTGGGTGTGAACCTTGATAATTCTGCCTCCTTCTTTACGATCCTTTAAATCGGTCACATACTTACAGGATCTACCTGGCATGGGCCAACCAGCTGACTGCAGATCTCCTCTTCTCATATGTTATTATGAACTGCCGATTTTTTCCAGGTTTTTTTTTTTTTTTTTCTGGTGCGGTCTTAAGAACAGAGACCTGAGAAAGACAGCTGGCATATTCATTTTGCAGAGGTTGGGGACTACTTAACTTTCCTTCTGTCCTCTGATACTAATTAACCAGGGCTGGAAAAATATGAGCTTGATGGGACTGAAAGGGTAGGATTTATTTTTTTATTTCTATTTTTTTTTGTAACCTGCACACCGCTGGTGATAAAGCTCCTTTCAATTTTTAAATACCTTTTATAGTTGCATCTTCCCCTGGTTATTTCCGTACTCTTGTTTAGCAGTTTTACTACATTCAGTTAGTCATGGAGCCTAAGAACTTCAATTTATTGAACTGACCAGATTAAATGTAATGGCTACAGCTAATGTTGCAAAAAGGATACACAGATATAAATAATGTCCACACAAACGCGTGGAGGTGGTCATTATTCTCGAACTTGGCATTATGGCCTGACCTGACCTCATCCAACCATCATGGTACAGACAATGGGCATGCTGGTGATACATCCAACCATCATGGTACAGCCAGTGGGCATGCTGGTGATACATCCAACCATCATGGTACAGCCAATGGGCATGCTGGTGATACATCCAACCATCATGGTACAGCCAATAGGCATGCTGGTGATACATGCTGGTGATAATTCTCCCACTCTGTCGTTTTGTCTTGTATGTGGATCCTACCTCCGCCCATCCACAATATCACTGTGGCAGTGTGTAGGTGGATGCTACCTCAGCCCATCCACAATATCACTGTGGCAGTGTGTAGGTGGATGCTACCTCAGCCCATCCACAATATCACTGTGGCAGTGTGTAGGTGGATGCTACCTCAGCCCATCCACAATATCACTGTGGCAGTGTGTAGGTGGACTGTCAACTTGTGACCAGTGTTACACATCTGACTGCTGACTCTACAGTATGTTGGTTCACTCACTCCCCCCCCCTCTCTCTCTCTCTCTCTCTCTCCTGCTGTTGCAGGTCTTATTGCTGTTATTAATATTGCTGGTTTGTTCTTATTTCCTGCTGTTGTTGTTGACGAAGTAATACTTGTGTGCCTGACTCCAAGACACATACATTCAAAACCAGTAGTACTGAGTGTTGCGTTGAGCTGTGTTGTGATGGTGTGGGTGTCATGTGCCTCCTCACAGTACTACCGTGTGTTGTGTTGTGTTGTGTTGTGTTGTGCTGTGATGGTGTGGGCGTCATGAGCCTCCTCACAGTAATACTGTGTGTTGTGTTGTGATGGTGTGGGTGTCATGTGCCTCCTCACAGTAATACTGTGTGTTGTGTTGCATTGTGTTGTGATGGTGTGGGTGTCATGAGCCTCCTCACAGTAATACTGTGTGTTGTGTTGTGATGGTGTGGGTGTCATATGCCTCCTCCCAGTAATACCGTGTGTTGTGTTGTGTGTTGTGATGGTGTGGGTGTCATGTGCCTCCTCACAATAATACCGTGTGTTGTGTTGTGTTGTGTTGCGATGTGTTGTGTTGTGATGTGTTGTGTTGTTATGGTGTGGGTGTCATGTGCCTCGTCACAGTAGTACCGTGTGTTGTGTTGTGTTGTATTGTGTTGTGTTGTGATGGTGTGGGTGTCATGAGCCTCCTCACAGTAATACTGTGTGTTGTGTTGTGTTGCATTGTGTTGTGATGGTGTGGGTGTCATGAGCCTCCTCACAGTAATACTGTGTGTTGTGTTGTGTTGCATTGTGTTGTGATGGTGTGGGTGTCATGTGCCTCCTCACAGTACAACCGTGTGTTGTGTTGTGTTGTGTTGTACTGAGTTGTGCTGTGATGGTGTGGGTGTCATGTGCCTCCTCACAGTACTACCGTGTGTTGTGTTGTGTTGTACTGAGTTGTGCTGTGATGGTGTGGGTGTCATATGCCTCCTCCCAGTAATACCATGTGTTGTGTTGTGTGTTGTGATGGTGTGGGTGTCATGTGCCTCCTCACAATAATACCGTGTGTTGTGTTGTGTTGTGTTGCGATGTGTTGTGTTGTGATGTGTTGTGTTGTGATGGTGTGGGTGTCGTGTGCCTCTTCACAGTAATACCGTGTGTTGTGTTGTGACGGTGTGGGTGTCATGTGCCTCCTCACAGTAATACCGTGTGTTGTGTTGTGTTGTGATGGTGTGGGTGTCATGTGCCTCCTCACAGTAATACCGTGTGTTGTGTTGTGTTGTGTTGTGTTGCATTGTGTTGTGATGGTGTGGGTGTCATATGCCTCCTCACAGTAATACCGTGTGTTGTGTTGTGCTGTGTTGTGTTGCGTTGTGATGGTGTGGGTGTCATGTGTCTCCTCACAGTAATACCGTGTGTTGTGTTGTGTTGTGATGGTGTGGGTGTCATGTGCCTCCTCACAGTAATACCGTGTGTTGTGTTGTGTTGTGATGGTGTGGGTGTAATGTGCCTCCTCACAGTAATACCGTGTGTTGTGTTGTGTTGTGTTGTGATGGTGTGGGTGTCATGTGCCTCCTCACAGTAATACCGTGTGTTGTGTTGTGTTGTGATGGTGTGGGTGTCATGTGCCTCCTCACAGTAATACCGTGTGTGTTGTGTTGTGTTGTGATGGTGTGGGTGTCATGTGCCTCCTCACAGTAATACCGTGTGTTGCGTTGTGTTGTGATGGTGTGGGTGTCATGTGCCTCCTCACAGTAATACCGTGTGTGTTGTGTTGTGTTGTGATGGTGTGGGTGTCATGTGCCTCCTCACAGTAATACCGTGTGTGTTCTGTTGTGTTGTGTTGTGATGGTGTGGGTGTCATGTGCCTCCTCACAGTACTACGGTGTGTTGTCACTGTCACCAACATACTCGTACAACTGCATTAATCATCACACGCCAACTCTGCACAATGTTGTAGTCATCACAGGGGCTTCTCCGATATTCACTTACTTTATAACCTCTTCATGGCGTCTCACCGAATATTGCACCTGTCTGCAACAATATTATGCTGATTCTTTTTTTCTTTTTTTTTTTTTTTTTTTTCATAATCATTACATGTTTTACCTAACGACTTTGAAACCCCAACTGTGCATCGATTTGCATCCAAAAATATATCTTTATTACAGCTTTTTAATTCTATTCAAATTGTTGCTTTATTTTTTACATTTCACACATCCATTCTCCCTTACTTCCAGCCAAATATGAACCAAATTGATCATCAGTTAACTAAAGAAGTTCTGCTGCATCAGTAGTAATAATCTTCCTTCATGTAAACTACTACTGACAGACAAACACAACCAATTTTGGTGGAAAAATACCACAGAGCTGAAAGGGTTTGAGAACTACCGGGAAAAAAGCATTGTAAATACATAAAAACAGAGATCATGTTGCAGATGAGAGAGAGGGGGAGGGGGCAGGAAGCTATTAAAAAAAAAAAAAAAAAAAAAAAAAAAAAAAAAATGTAAGAATAGATGGAAAGAAGTGAAAGAGGAAAAAATGGAATGAGAAAGGAACAAAGAAATTAAACAAGAAGGAAAAAATCAAAAGAAAAAAGGGAAGACAGAAAAGGAAGTAAAGGGAAGAATAAGACGGAAGGAAGTGGAGGAGATGCACAGGTCCTCTTGCTTTCCACAGGGTCACTGGCTATTGCAAAAACGATGGGAATTTGTGAAGAGGAAGCCAAAGGTGGGGGCGCTCACCATCCACTGACTCGTTGCAGTACTGCTCTCGGATGACTGCCCTTTCCTCTCTTCCTTCCTTCTTTCCTTCCTTCCTCTTTCGTCTTTCTTTCCTTCATTCTTTCCTCTTCCTTCTGTCTACGGGTGACTCTACACTGAATGACAAGCCAGTTGGTTTCCTGTACACCTGGAAACAATTTACTACGCTGAGTGGTAACCATATACCGGTAACCAAATTATGGCGCCCGGTGATTTAGTGGGTAATTAACGCGCTCTAATCGGATTGAGCCTGTGTAGGTTTATATCCAAGGGATGGCTGGGGTTTATTGCTCACGTAATGCCACTGAGGGATGAATGAGGCTCGTCACTTGCATCTTAAATGTCAGTATCAACTTGCCTAGCCCCGGGCTCCTACGCTTCTCATGGGGCAACACAGGACTGGATGATGAATAATTATGAGGAAGAAAGAAAATACAGGAGAGAAATGGAGAAAGTAAGGGAGGAAAGAAAACAATAAATACATGCATGAGCACAGAAAACTGTGCAGCCCCAATAAACAGGCAGAATATTCTATAAAGCTATATCCTCACAGCAAGGGTAAATGATACTATAGTTAGTGCTAAAGAAATTTGTGCTGCATAACTACAGTTAGCCCTAAAATCCCTTTCTGTAAAGGTTGTTTGTGCTTTCGGTTCGAACCACGTCCTCCTCCTACTCCTCATCCTCCTTAGCCCACTCCAGGCACATGCTGCGGAGTGGGTGGAAAGGGGGAAAAGGAGAAGGAATAAAACTGTATAAGTGAAAAAGGAGGAGGAGCAAAAAGAAGGTAGAAGATGTAAGACAAAGAAGAAGAAGAAGTATACGAAAGATAAAGAACAATCAGAAATGTAAGAGAAAGATGAAAACTAAAAAGACAAATAAAAAAACGGGAAAGAAATCCATGAAGGAAAAATAAACAGGAGGAAAGGTATGGATAATATAATGATGTATCTGTATGTGTATACCGCCGTTCTCTTAATCTCTTACAGGGTCACTGGCCATACAAGGGTTGCTAACGCCTATTGTGCTCGCTTTATTGCTTCCCAGAAATACTGAGAGAGAGAGAGAGAGAGAGAGAGAGAGAGAGAGAGAGAGAGTATGCAGCTTGTGGGCGAATTCAGTAAAAGGAGAAATGGAAAACGTGTGGGAAAATTTAAGCATGAAGTTAGCTTTGACAATACAAGCGATGGAGGCAAGACAAGGGGAAATATCTGTGGATAGACAGATAAACAGACAGACATACATTGATAGACTGATGTCTTTTACGCAACACTGCAACAAATGAACAATTCCTTTCAGATTAGCTTTCTTTCCAGCACTAATACTATATTTCAAACACAGTATGTTCTGGTAATTTATAATAAGCCCTCCCACACTTTATTTTTTTTTACTCTCCGAACGGTTATTGCAGCCATCGTCACCCACAGTTTCTCTTTCATTGTTCATTCTAGCGCAAATTCTGTTTTTCTGCAGCACAGAATGAAACAGAACACACGATGCCGGGTGTACATTTGAAACTGATGTGAGTGTACAGTAGACGGTGAACATAATGTAACTGTTTAATGTGTTAGGCTCCAGGCATACTACAGACAGCCTCTCCCTTTGGTCCAATGTCCCCCTACATGCACCCTGTATCAGCTGATCTCACTCATCTCCTTGGGAGTAATGACAAACCTGGCATCTCGCTGTAGGTTTACTGAATAATTGTACAGGTTTTATATGACAGGCGGGTAGGTATACTGCAGATCCGGCCTGTGTGAAGGGTAGAAGCTCCCTGCCCCGAGACAGTACAGGGCGTGTGGGAACGGAAGCCGAGTGAAGCAGTGTTATATTTCATCATAAGTAGCATGTATACTGGCTTGCCGTGCGTCTCTCTCTCTCTCTCTCTCTCTCTTTCTGTGTGTGTGTGTGTGTGTGTGTGTGTGTGTGTGTGTGTGTGTGTGTGTGTGTGTGTGTGTGTGTGTGTGTGTGTGTGTGTGCCTTCCTATTTTTCTATTCAGCTGGCTATAAATATTCACACACAATAAACAGAATGACAACTGAGGAAATAATGTGAAAGGGAATTATAATGGTGTTGTTAAAAACAGACTGAGCCACACCTTCACATATCGCAGCTTGGGCACTAACACCCAATATCCATATACACAATCGGGTTTTCGTATTCAGGACTGGTGTAAAAGTGTTAGCGTTGCTATTTTACGACACAGCGGTGGGGCCTGTGGACAATCTATTACTATTGTTTTATTTTGTAATATTCTTACTAGGCGCTGACCCAACCAGCGATCGGTCTCATGTCCTTTTGCATGCCTGTCCCCAAACTTCAGTATACAGCAGTTTAAGTCCAACTGTTACAGATTTTTTTTTATGCATGAAGGACACTTGTAAGCTGGTATATGAATTATTTTTTTTTATTTTTTTTTCCTTCTGTTCATCCTCTGAAAAATAATATAAAATATGGTCATTGTCTGGCTACAGATCATCATGACGCGGAGTGGTATCTTTTGTCCACAACTGTACATATGTTGTCTGTCCATCTGCCCTCACTGTAACAAATATAATCCTATTCTGTATAAATAAACAACCTGTGTCAGTTCTCAAGTCCCACTTAACCCACATAACAAGACGATGAAATTTTACTTTTAATCAAGCTACCACCAAACATGTTTATGCAAATTAGGGAGGACTTCAACCTGAGAGAAAGGATCCAGACCTCCAGTTCCACTCCCTCCAAAGTTGAATAACATTGCCAATAAGTAGCAAGAATAACTACAAATAGCAATCTGGGACTAAACAAGCTAACATCCCATAACAGCCTAAATAAGTCTTGATGATGTTCATACCGGTGGTAATGATGACGATGATGTACATGGTATAGGTGGGACAATTTACAGGAAGATCTGCCCAATGACACACCCATCTGCTGGAATTAGTACTGTAAAACGGGAAGTAATTCAGCAGGCCCAACACAGGACCAGCTGCCCTAATACTTACAGCTGCGTCTGGTGCATGCACACGTTGCTGATCCTTTGCTATTGAAGGTAAATGGGCCGCCACGCCGAGGCCATGACAAAGAGGACCATTCAGGGCTTGATGTGTAAATTTCCTCTGAGCCAACACCATCACAACCTGACCACTGCCCAATGCAAATTTGGCGCGCTGCCTAACGCCCTCATCCCCCAAACCCTACTGACTCTCCCACACGTTCTCCTCACTGACTGACTGACTGACTGACACACACACACACACACACACACACACACAATCTCATTACAGCTTACACATTCACATCAACATCAGTCCCTTATACACATTCCCCTGCTCCACATTCCCCCATTCATCCTTTCAGCTTAGCCTTTCTCTCTCCCTGACACACACACACACACACACACACACACACACACACACACACACACAGACTCCGCTCCCTAAATTATAGACTCATTCCCCGATAAAAATACAAAGAAAGGTGGATAGACAGATATATAGTAAGACAGATAGACAGGTTGATACATAGACAGATGGGTACAAATATATAAATAATTAGATGGATACAATCAATCACATGTGCGTCCATTCAAGCATCCATCCACTGACTAAGACCCAAACATATACCTATATATACATACATGAGAGAGAGAGAGAGAGAGAGAGAGAGAGAGAGAGAGAGAGAGATGGTTTATGGAGTGCTTATTCCTTGCTCTCTTTCCTTAATCAAACGATCCTCACATTGAAAACATCTTCCTCACTCACTCCCACCACAACATTGGATCCCTGAACCAACAATGTCCTCTCTGCGTGAAGCCCTAATGACGCCGTGTGTGTGTGTGTGTGTGTGTGTGTGTGTGTGTGTGTGTGTGTGTGTGTGTGTGTGTGTGTGGTTTACATGAAGTTTTTTGTATCATTGTAAATAATACTGAGTTAAAATACAGTAAGTACCTAATGATTCTTCTGTTTTGCCTCACCTCTAAGGTTATGACAGGCATATCACAGTAGGTAGATCACCTGGGTTTATGCAACTCTGTACATGCAACTGGCTAATGGTAAAGACGAAGCAAATCAGAAGGATGGCAGGCAGGCACGGAAACAGGAAACACGCAGGCAGACAGATAGGCAGACAGGCACAGAGGCAGGCAGGCAGGCAGGCAGGCAGGCAAGCAAGCAAGCAGGCGAGCAAGCGAGCAAGCAAGCGAGCAAGCAAGCAAGCAAACAAGCGGCAGCGGCAGGAGGAGGAGGAGGAGGATCCAGAAATTGGTCAGAGGGCTGTGATTGAAAGATTAAATTACTGGCGTTCGACAGACACGTAATAAACTGAATATATTTTTTTGTGAGTTCGTTTCACTTTCCCTTTTCTGTTCTCCCTGAATCAGTTAATTCTGCTTTCGTCTTTAACCGCTTACATATTACATTTACATAAATAACAGGCAAACTTGCTTAGAATATCTGTAAAGATGCAGGCGAACAAGCCTAACAGAAAATAGTATGAGGAAAATGGGAAAGACCCACAGAAAGCGAACTGGTTGATTATATATATATATATATATATATATATATATATATATATATATATATATATATATATATAAAGGGAGAAAGGCTGTGGGAGGGGAGAAGAGGAAGATCAAGAGGAAGAAGGGTGAAGAAGGGAGAGAAGTGACAAATTGGTAATGAGCAGTGGAGAGAGAGCTGTGAGGAGAGATAATGAAAGGCAGATCAAGTTGTGTGGGGTCAGAAGGAAGAGGGAAGTGAAGGAAATGAGAAGGAAATCAGATGAGAAGAGTGGGCTAGAGCGAGAAAGGAGGAAGGAAGAGAGGAGTGGAAGAAGAGAAGGGAAAGCAAGAGGGAGGAGTGATGAGGGTGAGGGAGAGGGGAGTTAAAGAAAGACTATACTGTAGAGGAAGGGAGGTTGGGGCGAGAAGAGGTTAGATAAGTGGAAAAGGGAAAGAGGAGAGGGATGG
Source organism: Coenobita brevimanus (assembly GCF_032717465.1). NCBI lineage: Eukaryota > Metazoa > Arthropoda > Malacostraca > Decapoda > Coenobitidae > Coenobita > Coenobita brevimanus. The sequence continues at coordinate 4,489,465 of NC_137037.1, forward strand.
AGGGAAAGAAATAGAGGGAGACTATTAGGAAAGGAAAGAAAGACGGTGAACACGGGGAACACGAAGCAAAAGGGGCGCGCCAGGAGAGATGACCGTAAGGAAAAAGGATGTACAGCGGGAAAAAAACAATAAAAAGGGAGTGGGTCAAAACTGGAGTGGGAAAAAAAGAAGTGGGACGCGAAAAGGAAGGAAGGTGACCAAGAAAGAGATAAGGGAAGGAAGAAAGGGAATACAGGAAGAGGGGGAAAAGGGGGAGGGGTAGTAGGAAGGGCCAGGAATAGATGATGATGATGAGGAGGAGGAGGAGGAAAACCTGAAGAGGGTCAGGTGGCTCACACTGGTAACTGAGGTTTAGAAGGAAGGTAGGGGGAAGGAGCAGGAAGGTGTGTGTGGGGCAGGGGGATTGAAGAAAGTCTTGGGCAGACTAAATTAAGACTGCGTGCAGGAGCTGAGAGAAAGGATGAACCAAGAGGTGAAGAACCTCTTGATATGACAAGTTTATTTAGGTCGGGAGAGACTTTTCCAAAGGACATGTTACGCGCAGCATCCTTCAGCCATCACTACTTGCCTACTTTTCTGCGCTGATCAAAACGGAGCGATGGTAATGATGTATAAAATAATAAAAGGGGCTGTCATGATAATGTGGTTACGGTAAGCATTGGTCCCGCTTTCCAAAAATATCCCAGCAATGTTTTTCAGCAGAAAAAAAAATGTGTCTGTGAATGTTTTTGTGAACACTGGACTGGACTCGAGTGGAAATGTAATTGGTGTTGAATGATGGTGTTCAGCTTGGGGGAGATTTTCGAATATATTTTTTTTATATACGTTTCAGTACACTCTTCACAACGAGCCCCTCAGCCTTTTTACTACGCTGACACAAGTTATTTCAATGCCTACTATGGCGATCATATTCAGCTCAGCCGAGACTTTTCGAGCTGGAAAGGTTAGATACAGCCTTCATTAACTTCTTTACTATAAGAGATAACCCTTAACCCCTTCAATTCGGGCATGTCTGTTTTATCTTGCTATTTCTGTTTAACTTTACTTACATTAAGAGTTACTTGAATTTGGTGGGATATATATATATATATATATATATATATATATATATATATATATATATATATATATATATATATACATATATATATATATACATATATATATATATATACATATATATATATATATATATACATACATATATATATATATATATATATATATATATATATATATATATATATATATATATACTTCATTTACCGTTTCGTTACAAGGGTTCTCCCTTAGGAAAAATCAAATCGCCTGACAGTATCATGAATAATGTAAAAAAAAAAAAAACCAGTGAAGGAATGAACAAGTACGATGTCTTTCTATGTCTGCTATATCCATCCAGGTGAAGTTAGGGTCAACCGGGTTCTCTGACATAACTCAGGTCCTGTTGAGTCCTCCACATCCATAGCAGCTCAGTCGGGTCTGTTCAGGCAAGAGTAAAGCCACTCAGGTTCAATACTGTTCATTTATGAATCATCGCAGAGTTAGGTTCAATCATGCAAGTCACTCCAGGTCCAATATAGTTCGTGTGAGGGCTAATTAAGTCCATTAATGTTTACAGGTCCATTCAGGCCCATTTACATCAATTCACCTCAGATCCACTTAACTCATTACGATTCATTTCACCTATGTTTAGAACCAAATATACGAGATGTTTAAAGCCAAGTATATCAGATGTTTAGGACCAAGTATATCAGGTGTTCAGAACCAGGAATATCAGATGTTCAGAATCAGGTATATCTGATGTTCATAACCAAGTAAAGTACATCACATGTTCAGAATTAAGTTTATCAGATGTTCAGAACTAAATAGGTCAGCTCAGTCATACTCCCGTCTATATGTCTTTTATGCTGAACTTCAAGAAAATTCGATTGATTCAGGTCAGTATAGGCCTAGACCGCTTTAAATATTGTGAAACTGTGCCAAAAATCAGCCCCATCTGTTTTAAGATATGGCAATTCAGGCCCTTCAGGTTCCCTCAGGTCCTTCCAAGTCCCTTCAGATTCGTCTTACCAATTCACGGCAAGGCAGATCCCATCATATCCAGCGTATTAAGACATGTGCCCAAAATCAACTTCGGTGCAAAGGTTTTCAGGATAATGTACGTCATTTCTAGTCGTTCAGGTCTGTGCGGGAAGGGTTGAGAGGGGTGGGTGGGATGGACTAGGATGTTGGTGTGTGGTGGGACACGTACAGTAGATGTATGTCCTGTGTAGACGGGTGTTGTAGGTTGGGCTTTAAGACGGACTTTCAGAAAACTGATAGGTGATCAAACAATGTGTTGAGTGGGTGGACGGCGGTGGGCAGGAAAGACTGGGAGATTGGAAGGTGGTGGGCAGAGCGAAACGAATGCATCCTGTGAAACTGGGTGGAGTATAAGTGGTGGCAAATGATATGGAAAGAGATTTTCCTTCGAAAAAGGGTTGGAAGGAGGGAAACATGTAGGCTGGATGATCTGGGATGATGGTGGGTGGTGAAACAGTAGAAGAGTGGTACACTCCATGAAGACACACGTTGTAGGTTGACCAGTACTGATATGATGTTTTTTAAAAATCTCCCAAGACAAAAATAAGACGAAGAAAGCCAGCAGGCGCCTTGAAGCCGCAGGTAAAAAGATACTTCATGGATGACTTAAATATCCGCCGTACGCCAATCTGGCGCTTCCTCTCGTCTCTCTCCCTTCACTGCCTTCATCGCTTCGAGTTTAAATCGGATAAAGTCATACTTGCCTTGTACAACTCACTAGTGCACCCCCATCTTGAGTATTGTGTGCAATTCTGGTCTCCGTCCTACAGAAAGGACATTGAAAAATTAAAGAAAATTCAGCAAAGAATCACAAAAATGATACCACGACTTAGAAACAAACCATACAAGGAACGCCTTGAAGAACTTAAATTATTTAGCCTAACGAAGCGCAGGTTAAGAGGGGACTCTTATTGAAGTTTTCAAAATCATGATGGGATATGACAACTTAGACATGAATAAATATTTTGATATAGACCGGTCGAGTCAAACCAGAAGTAATGGCTGCAAAATTATGGGAAAGCGTTTCCAATCCCATGAAGCAAAATACTTCTTCTTTAACAGAGTTGTAAATATCTGGAACAGATTACCCTCAGATACCGCGAACAGTATCTCAATTGAGACATTCAAAAACCAAATAGACAAGTATTTGCACGAGAATCCTCAGCTGACTCTTTTTCTGTCCGAATAACTTGCTTTTATAGCTACGTGTAAGTTCATTCCCCTTTTGTCTACAAGACACCCTGTAAACAAAGTACCCATACATAGTGTCGCGTCACGTCATTATACATTTGTCAATTTATTCGATGCAAATAAAGTAATATAAGCACAGATTAGGATCTGCACAGATAACCCTGAGTTAACGGTCACTACTCTTACTTTCGACCTGTGATGGGCTATGGATCACTGAGGGTCCCTGTTAGTCCAGTGACCACCTTCGGGATTTTTTTTAATGTACCAGGGGTCACTGCTTCAGGATCAAACTTGTGTACTTGTCCCACATGGGAGAGTTCCTTGTCTCAGTGAAGTGAACGGAGCTAGGGCCTGATTGACTGCTGCCTACCTTAAAAGCGCCAGGCAAGGTTGCCGCACCACCCCTAAACATCCACACTGCGCAGTCCCCTCGTGTCTACAGGACACCCTGTAAACTTAACATAGCATCACGTAATGTAATTATACATTTTTCCGTTTACTCAGTGCAAATGAGGTAATATGCAGTAAGCACAGATTAGGATCTGCACAGATAGCCCTGAGTTAACGGTCACTACTCTTATTTTCGACCTGTGATGGGCTGTGGATCACTGAGGGTCCCTGTTAGTCAAGTGACCACCATCGGGATTTTTTTAATGTACCAGGGGGCACTGCTTCAGGATAAAACTTGTGTACTTGTCCCACATGGGAGAGTTCCTTGTCTCAGTGGAGTGAACGGAGCTAGGGCCTGACTGACTGCTGCCTACCTAAAAAGCGCCAGGTAAGGCTGCCGCACCACCCCTAAACATCCACTCTGTGCATTGCACATCCACACTGTGCACTGTGCAGCCCCGTTTTATCTATTCACCCGTTGTATATATTTCAATCTCCCCAATGCAAAGAAAGCAATATAAGCACAGATTAGGATCTGCACGGATAACCCTGAGTTAATGGTCACTACTCTCACTTTCGACCTGTGATGGGCTGTGGATCACTGAGGGTCCCCGTTAGTCAAGTGACCACCATCGGGATTTTTTTTAATGTACCAGGGGTCACTGCTTCAGGAGGAAACTTGTGTTCTTGTCCCACAGGGGAGAGTTCCCTGTCTCAGTGGAGTGAACGGAGCTAGGACCTGATTGACTGCTGCCTACCTCAAAAGCGCCTGGCAAGGCTGCCGCACCACCCCTAAACATCCACACTGTGCAGTGTGTAGTTTCCACGTTATGTCCACAGACTTCCCATAAATTCATTGTACCAGTTTATAATGTCGTGCCGTAACTATTAGTTTATTTGATTACTTTCTCTTTCAGGTTACTCAGTCGGGTAGCTTATATAGAAAAGTATTATAGAATGTGACTTTTCCTTTCCAGTGTTTCCTATAAAATTTCCATGTCAGTTTTTCCGTGCTGCATGGTGGTTTTTCTCACTTTTTCCTGGAGGGTTTGGTGGTGGGGGGAGCCTTCTTGCTTTACTATCCTTATCCTTCAGCATGTAGAGTTAGATCTTGTAGTCATAGTTTTCTGTGTAACAAGCAGCCTCGAAAGGACCATAAGATCTGTTGCTGTTTGCTTTCCTATGTAATCCTAATCCTAAGCGCCTTTCCCCCCCCCCCCCCACCGCTTTTTCTGCTGTCCGTTTGATTCTTCATCCTCCATTTTCTTTTTTTCTTTTTTTATCATTTTCGTCTTTGATCGTTTGATTTGTCATTTTTTATTCCAACTCTCTTCTAGCTTCGAGATACTGGTGGTTATTGTGTTCGTCTTTCTCTCTGTTTCCCGGTTATCCGTGTTTGTTATTTTTACCTTTTATGCCCCGTATTTCTAACTTGTCTTGTACTGTTGTCTGTTTCTCCAATCATTTCCTGTGATTTTTATATTTTCTCGTTCACATTCATTTCACGGCTTCTTTATTTTTCTTCTGTTATTAATGCTCCTTTATATTTTAGTTTTCTATAATTATCATTAGTCTCATTCTCTTCGCTTACTATTATCGCGATGTTGTGTTTCTTTTATCCTTTCCTCTCTATTTCATCTTCTCTCTCCTCTTTCGCTGTTCTCTTTCATCATCATATTCCATTTCCTCATCCATTTGGTGTCTCCTTTTAATAGTAAATGTTTATTTTCTTTTTAATTCTACAGGCTCTCCTCCTAATATTTCTTCTCTTTCTCCCACCATTCCCTTCCCCACATTCTAATATGCTTTTCCTCCTCCAGTTTCACTCACACTGATCCTGCAGTCGTTTTCAGCTTTTGTCCTTCAACCACCTCTTCCTCCTGTTGTAATTTTGAAGATTCATTCTAACGGTCTGGGTATTAAATGCATAGTCTAGATTTTCATTTCATTTGTTTTTCTCCTCTTCCTTTTCGCTTCTCAACTTCCTTTTTAATATTATTGTAACTTTAATCCGCTACTTTTTATGGCGTTTTGTTTGTGTATCTAACCTTGTTTATTTTTCAACATCGCCCATTTATTTCAGTACCAGTCGTCGCTTTCTTTTTCTTTTTTTGCTTTCTAATTTACCACCTCGCTTCTTTCCTCTGTGTTCAATATTTATGTACTATACTTTTCATCTAGACTCTCATACAAAATTAATGTTTATCTCCTGTTTTTACGACTCCTCTTACCTTTCTCTTTCTCCAGCTTAGTTATACTTCTGCCTCCGTGTTCCGGTGGCATCTCATTTTCCGCGTCCTGCTTATACAGGAGTATGTATCTTTCCTTGTGTCGTTTTCTCCCCCCCCCCTCTCTCTCTCTCTCTCTCTCTTTGTCGCAGTTCTCGTGTCGTTCTTGGACTGTATTCTCGTCGGGTCAGCAGGCACTCCAGCGCTTCCTCCCTAGTGATATATTGTAAATGATACTCTTACATGTTAATTCAACCTTTTCAATGCCGACATAAATATCATCCATGGCCGTCCTAACTTGTCCTGTGCTTAAATAAACAGTTAGCAAGAGCTACTTGCCAACCTCCTACGCTAATCACAATACTGCCCGCTGTTTGCTTTGTATGGACTACTTTGTCTTTCCTTTATTTGACATTCCTTCTCTCTTCCTCCTATTGTTCCCCAGGAATGTCTGTGCCTTACTGTTGATCTCTGTTTTACTTTTCCCTCTTTGTGGTAATTTCCCTCCACTGTTGCTTTGTCCCCCTTTACTTCAGTATCTTATTTTCTACCTTTCCTCCTCCTCCTTCTTCGCAACGTCTTTCTTCTTTCCCATCTCCCATCTTTCTTTACTTCAACAATGTCTCGTCTTCGTCCTCCTCCTCCTCCTTATCTCTTTTCTCTTTACGTCTCCTCCACTTCTCCTTTCTCTTCACGTCTCGTCCTCCTCCTCCTCTTTTACCTGAGTCACTGAACGCCAGGTATTGAAAACCACGTGAGCTTATCTTATTCAATTTGAAGAAAACTTTTGAAATAAATCTTTACTGCACACAAAACATTAACTATGCACCATCCATATTCAACGGATAGACCGTATATGCTCATATTACCCAACACAGCTCCTGCTCATCCTATCTATGTCTTTATTTCCCACACCTGCTTATCAAACCACATGATGCTTCAGTTATTGGAGATTTGAAGAAAAAAAAAACTGCAACTAAAACACTGATCCTACTACACCCACTTTCACAGGGCATACTTTCCATCCCCATCCATACCACCCACCAAATTACAACTCCATCTCATCCATTCCTTTATCATCACACCCATCCTCACCACCACCACCACCACCACACTCCATGACGGTTTTCATACAGTTCTCCATCGATCTCCTTTCTATGCTTCACCAATGTCGCTCGTTCTCATCTTCGTACAGTATTTTTTTTCTGCTAAGCTGTGTTCTTCTTCCTCCTCCTCCTCCAACAACAGTGTGTGTGTGTGTGTGTGTGTGTGTGTGTGTGTGTGTGTGTGTGTGTGTGTGTGTGTGTGTGTGTGTGTGTGTGTGTGTGTGTGTGTGTGTGTGTGTGTGTGTGTGTGTGTGTGTGTGTGTGTGTGTGTGTGTGTGTGTGTGTGTGTGTGTGTGTGTGTGTGTGTGTGTGTGTGTGTGTGTGTGAGAGAGAGAGAGAGAGAGAGAGAGAGAGAATGTTCCCCTGGTTGTATTACTACTATGCCATGTGGTATGACACCTTTGGAAAGTTTGGTGTTGCCTCCCTCTCTCCCATCCCGACAAGAGCTTTTGCATTTATATATATATGTACTGGTCTTTGTACACCTCAACCAGCTGTGCCGGGAGAACTAGGCAACACGTCACACTAAACTCCCTACCTCTCCCCCGAAAAGCGTATGGCAGACTGCAGAAGAGGGGTGACTACAGCCTGTAGTCCACCGAGTTTACGTCCAGATGAGACTGGGCCACAAACACTACAGCAACAAACACCACTTCATGATGCGGGTATAATTCTATTCTTTGGACACTTCACTTCACTGTGAACTTAACACCCAAGTCACACCAGCACTGGCATACACCTCACCACGATGATGCCTTATATTTATACTGTCACACTGGGGTACAAGTCACACCAGCACTGGCATACACCTCACCACGATGATGCCTTATATTTATACTGTCACACTGGGGTACAAGTCACACCAGCACTGGCATACACCTCACCACGATGATGCCTTATATTTATACTGTCACACTGGGGTACAAGTCACACCAGCACTGGCATACACCTCACCACGATGATGCCTTATATTTATACAGTCACACTGGGGTACAAGTCACACCAGCACTGGCATACACCTCACCACGATGATGCCTTATATTTATACAGTCACACTGGGGTACAAGTCACACCAGCACTGGCATACACCTCACCACGATGATGCCTTATATTTATACAGTCACACTGGGGTACAAGTCACACCAGCACTGGCATACACCTCACCACGATGATGCCTTATATTTATACTGTCACACTGGGGTACAAGTCACACCAGCACTGGCATACACCTCACCACGATGATGCCTTATATTTATACTGTCACACTGGGGTACAAGTCACACCAGCACTGGCATACACCTCACCACGATGATGCCTTATATTTATACTGTCACACTGAGGGTACTTCCATCCTGTCATTGGCATCATTTGGTTCAAGCCTTGGCATCCCTCGGTCCTAACCTTTGAGGGTAATATCTCCGTAACTACTGGCAAGAAAAATTCCTGACATCCTTCAGCATGTGTAAGCATTCCTGACAAGAAAATAACAATGCATCTAATACACATACGGTTCGAAGCAACCACTGCAGAGAAATTAAGTGGAATTTTATAAGTGAAATAAATACTTCAGTTACTACAAGATGTGAATGACCAATGATTGTAAAAACAAAAAATCGGAAAAATGTTTGTACTTACACACGCAGACCAGGTACTTCACAACTGCTTACCTGAAACAATGGAAACATTATTATGTCAAACTGCTGTATTCAATTACATAAGTTTTTACTAATGAAGTGTATCTGTCTGTCTATCTGACTGTCTGTCCATATAGACAGGTTGATACACAGATGGATATGGTGCTGCACAGTGTAGGAAAAACGCATCATTATATCTCGTCTGATTAGCGACAGTATCAAGAGTTGTGAAGTGTATTATGACAAACCTATTCACTGTAAACACCGTACAGTAATAACAGCGTGATTCAGATGAATGAGGATCAGCGTGACCTGTGAGAACAGTGGACACTACTTTATGGCCAGACTGTTAATTTACCAACTTTCCATTTTATTTCGGCTAACTTCACAGGAACTAACACTGCTCAAGAGAACCTTAGGGCAATAAAAATGTTATTTATCAAGATTAATATTTTCGCAGAGACAGCACAACACTTAAATGAAAAATTTTGACGGACGACGACATTCACCTCATACAAACAGCCATCAATGAAACAAAGATACAAAGGAATTTACCTGGTGACTGCTACAATGGCTGACGTGTATGCCGGCTGACTGTTAGGCCAGTTGATGATTTTGTTGCCACGACACAGGTCCAGTACCATGGCAAAGAACGGACTTTTCATATAGTTTTCGTCCAGTTAATATTTTCATCATTTGTAAACATTATTCGTCTATTATTATTTGTCTTCCTTAATTTTTCATCCATTAATCCTACATTTTCATCCAAAATTCAAACATTCTTCCCCTATATACATTTATAAACCACAGTTCAACATTTTCTGTTTCTCGTATATTTTTCATTCATTTTCATCCCTTCCCCTCACCCACTGAGTTCACGGCGTCCACTGCATTAAGGATGAAGCCGTTTTTCCCGAGCCGAGACTTTTAAGGGCAACTCCCTGGCGGCGTCTGAACACCCACTTTATTACGGCAATTTTAAGAGCACACATCGCCTTTAAAAGGCAGCCTCCGGTGCGCTGGTGCCTTGCTGAGCTGCAGGTGGGGCGGCTGTGGCAGGTGAGGTTAGATGGGGTCGGGGTAACAGCCACCTAAAACACAAGGGCTCGAATTCTCGTCGGTTGAGGATGCACCATAACACCTTTTCCACTGCGATTTATTTTGGATATGGTTGGTTAATATTCTTTTGTGCTTTTTTTTGCAGGGTATGGCGATATTGTGAGGATATATATAACACAGAAGAGAACAGTAAGTTATATAATCGTTTAGGAAGAGGTGTTAGGGAGCTTCCCTAACCTTTGAAAATATGGGCCAAGACCTGAGCGAGCGGCCCGCCTGATGACGTCACAGGATTATGTGAACCATCCCTCTTTCAGATCTGCTTGATGAACATATATCCCTTCAGGGTGTCAGTGTAGTATAGTCTGTTTGACTGACCTGTGCAGCTGAGATGTATGGGACAAGTAGGGTGTGTTTGATTCGCGGCTGCTGATTGGCCGCCGATGATATCATTGAAGTAAATGCAGGCATGTACTGTAGTACAACATGCGGACGTAGGTGTACACTTGGGTGAATATTGCAGTGCAACATGCAGACGTACTGTAGGTGTACACCGTGGGTGGATAATTTACTTCAAACGTCACTCATCGTTTTATAAAACTTTATAATCAACTTTAATTTTCTTTGATAACTTTTAAGCTAATTCTTTAGCATTTAAGCTAATTCTGACTTTTTCAGCTTCGGAAATTATTCCTTACTTAAACTGGCTGCTTATATTGCAGGCAATTTTAAAAAATAAATATAAAGTTTTAAGATAAGAGGAGCTGTAGATTTACAATATCGGCGGCCAATCAGCAGCCGCGAATCAAACACACCCTACTCACCCCATACATCTCAGCTGTACAGGTCAATCAAACAGGGTATAACCTGTACTTCATCTTACATCGTTCACTCAGTTTTGAAAAACCTAAAATGTTCAGCGCGTGCAGACACGATCGCTAGTTTCTCTACTCCTCCCCCAAAAAGTGAGAAGGAGGTGAAAGACGGGTAAAATAAGGCCAGGTGAGCGGATATTGGTGGTTCAATAGTTTACATGTACACGTGTGTGTGTCTGATGAGATGCCAGTATCTGTTCCACTGGCGTTTGTACAACCTTGTCCTCCAGGGGGTAAAGAATCTAGGGATCGTAACTGTACATTTCGCCTCTCCTCTGACAAGAAGCTTGATGCTGACATACCTGAACATTAATGTGGCTACTTTCAGATTCTTGGTAAATAAATAAATAAGGAAAAGCTATGAACCTTCATGAAATAATCAAAATCTATGATCCTGGTACAGCTGTTCCTTCTAAAGAAAGCTAATGAAGAGAAAGTCGAGATCTATATCCGTTCATTCTGAGAAGGCTGAACACAGGACACACTGTGTATGAAAAACAGTTGGTCACAGGCAGTGGGAAAGACAGTTTACGGAAGATAACTCCATAGGTGACCAGTTCAGGATCAGGTGAGGTGTGGTGGAGGTTGGTGAGGTCATGTGAAGGTTGGTGAGGTCTGCTGATGTCAAATAAGGTCAGAGTGGGTTTAGTGAGGCTAGAGCAGATGGGTGATAGATGATGTAAAGCTGATGGGATGGACAGATTAGGTGAGGGACAAAATGAGGTGATGGATTAGCAGGTAAATACTTATAAGAAAAATGACGTGAGATGAGGTGATGGGGAGGGGAAGGAGGATGCTGATATGAGGGGTTAGGTAAGGCAGGTGAGGGGAAACAGGTGAGAGGGGAGGGAGTAAGGGTAAAGGATGAACTATATTAAGCTAAGTACCAGGTGGTGGGGGAAACATAGCGGCTGATGACCTCCCCTCGGTAACACATCCCCTCATTTACCTTCCTCCTCTCTTCCCCTCCCGCTGTTCATAGGGACGACTGAAAAGGAAAAGCTACATTCTATAATCCTTTATCTGTAGGCTACCAGTATGAATAACCTGAAAGAGAAAGTAGTAAAGTAAAATGAATAATCGAATAAATAAACAACTAACGTATGACACTATGTACGGCTACGTTGAGTTAACGGGGCCTCTGTGGACACAGCGTGGAAACAGCACAGTGCACAGTGTGGATGTTCAGCAGTGATGCGGCAGCGTTGGCTGGCGCTATTAAGGTAGGCAGCAGTCAATCAGGCCCCAGCTCCGTCCCCACTACTCATGTACGCTGATGAGTGTTCCCCCGACAGTCACCATCACCATCCATAAGTGCACTGGCCAACAGGGGGCTAATCACGCCACTACATCACGCTGACCATCCACTACTGTACCTTGTATTTACTGATGCCAGTACTCTCCTGTGCTGCCGCTGTGGCTGGGGCTGGGTGAGGGTGCATGTGGCTGGGGCTGGGTGAGGGTGGGTGTGGGTGGGGCTGGGTGAGGGTGGGTGTGGGTGGGGCTGGGTGAGGGTGCATGTGGGTGGGGCTGGGTGAGGGTGGATGTGGGTGGGGCTGAGTGAGGGTGGATGTGGGTGTGGCTGGGTGAGGGTGCATGTGGGTGTGGCTGGGTGAGGGTGCATGTGGGTGTGGCTGGGTTAGGGTGCATGTGGGTGGGGCTGGGTGAGGGTGCATGTGGGTGGGGCTGGACGAGGGTGCATGTGGGTGGGGCTGGGTGAGGGTGCATGTGGGTGGAGCTGGGTGAAGAAATGTGTGGGTGAGAGTGTGGGTGAGAGTGGGGGTGAGGGCGAGGGGGAGTACGAGACTGAGTGAGTGAGGATTTGGGTTGGGGGGGAAGTATTAGTGAGTGAGGAACAGGGTGAGGGGGATGCATGAGTGAGAGTAAGGATGAGGGAAAGTATGAGTGAGAGTAAAGATGAGGGGGAAGTATGAGTGAGAGTGTGGGTTAGTCAGGGTGAGGGGGAAGTATGAGTGTAAGTGAGGGTTAGGGTGAGGGGGTAAGTATTAGTAAGGGTTAGGGTGAGGGTGAAGTGTGAGTAAGAGTGAGGGTTAGGGTGAGTGGGTAAGTATCAGTAAAGGATGGGGTGAGGGTGAAGTATGAGTAACAGCGGGTGTTAGGGTGAGGGGGTAAGTATTAGTGAGTGAGGGTGTTGTCCTTTAGTGGTGGGTTGTTATGGTGTAAACTATAACTATGGTGTCTACTGCCAGTTAACATAAAAGCAAAGCAACACAGCCCAAACTCCCCAACTCACAAATACCACCAGCTGAAGTACACAACAAACGCTAAAAATTGCCATGCAGTACGGAACGGGAAAAAAAATTATTAGGCCTATGGTTATTTCAAACGACAGAGAATTATAATAAAAACTGTATAATGATGTTGCGATGCTTTTCTGTCCTTCGTCAATCTTGTGTTATTCAGCCAGGAATGTGCCTTCATTCTCTCTCTCTGGTTCTCCCCCCCCCCCCCGTCACATTCATAACCATCCTCTCCCTCCAACTCTCCACTCTCTCTCTCCTTCCTTTTCACTAATCCATTCCCCCTTTCTCCTTCCGTTTTCATATTCAGTTTCCTTCCCTCTTCCTTATCCTCTACATTTTCTTCTCCTCTGGTTTTCCCTTCCCTGTTTCTTGTACTTTTATTTTCATTCTTTTTCTCCCTTAACTACCGTTTCTCCTCTCACCATCACCTTCCTCCTCCTCCTCTTTATTCTCCATCTTTGACTTTTCTCCCTTCCTCTCTCTCTCTCTCTCTCCTTCTCGCCCCTTTACTCTCTAACCGAATAATTTTTTTCTTTTCTTTTCCCACATTCCCTTCTCTCCGCCTTTTTCGTTCACCTACTTTATTCTCCTTCTTGTTTCCTCTCCCCCTCTCTCCGTTCTCTCTCTCACCTTGCTTTCCGCTTTTTACCTCCTATCATCCTTTAGCCTCCTGTCTGAACCATACTTTCACTTTTCCCTCTTTCCCATTACCTCAGAACTTTCTTCCCGTCCTTCAGCTAAATGATTCTATCTTCAACTCTCCTCCGTTTTTCCCTCCTCTCTTGAACCCTTCTGGGCCTCCTACCTCTTTCCTTCTCCCCCTACTCTCTCTCATTCTTTCCCTATTCTCGTGAATCCCCTCCCTCCTTCCCTCCCCTCTCGAGCTATCCTCTCCCTTTTCCTCCTCTCTTGAACCCTTTTTTTCTCATCCATCTTGAACCCTCTTCCGGCTCTCCCTTCCTTCTTAACCCCCCTGCTTCTTTCCCTCTCCTCTTGAGCCTCCATCCCTCTTTCTCTCCCCTACTGAACCCTCGTCCCTCTTCCCCTTGACTGAAGCCTCCTTCATTTCTACCTTTCAGTTTCTTCCTATCAATCTTTTTTTCCTGTCTGCCTCATTTTCTTCTTCCTCACAAAATACAAAGGACTACAAATAACACAAAACAGCAACAGACCTAATGGTCTTTACGGGGCTGTTTGTTATAAAGACGCCTGACCATGATATATAATTCTGTGAGATGAAGATAAGGATAGCAAAGCAAGAAGGATCCCACCCCTTCCCCACCTTCCTCCTCCTATCTTTTTCTCCTTTCACTCTTTCTTTCTTACTCCCTCCTCTCATTTCTTCCCCTGCCTACCTTCTCCCTCTTTATTGTACCAACTTTCCTTTCTTCCATCAACTCCCATCTTTCACTTTTCCATCCCTACCTTCTTCCTCTTGGTCACCCACTTCCCTCCTTCCTTTTCTTTTTCTGACTTTCATCCTTCCCTTTATCCTCCACCAACATTCCTCCCTCCTTCCTCCCGTCCTACTTCCCTACACACTTTCCTTCTTCCTCCTACCTTGGCCCTCTCCTTCCTCCTCCCTCTCACCTCTCCAACCCTAGGTCATTCCATACAGTGGGATAAAATCAACTCCTCGCTCCTTATATTACTCTAGGGACCATTACCTTCTTCAAAACCACTACCAATCTATCAATTTTCTCTCTCTCTCTCTCTCTCTCTCTCTCTCTCTCTCACACACACACACACACACACAGAAATAGCACAAACATCTGCAACCAATCAGTAAGAAAGACGAGGTGCCCTCACAAAGGTCATTCATCTACATTCCTAAATCCAGTTTGCTGATCGATGTTGGTCATGGCTATTGTGTACACCCGAGCTGTGTTTAGGATAATTTTTTTGCTGGAAAACATGTATTATGCGGTTAACGACATCAATTTACGCTAGAAAAGCCTAGACCGCCAAAAACAAAAAAAATCTATCGATTGATATTTTCACCGAACGTAAAGGATTTCCCAATCAATTCAAGATTTTGATGGGCGATTTTATTCAACTCACTAATCCTCTTAAGCCAAAGGGTTAAAGTTGAGATAAATTTAGGGGATACTGTTACAGAGAGGTGACCGTGGAGTAGTATAAAGTAGGTGAAGTAATATAGTGGTTGCAGTATGGAGGATATTAATGAAGGATGGGTGTGCAAAGTGCATCGAGGTGTGTGTAGTGTGTAGGAGGTAGGGTGTGGGAGGTGCAAGGAAGTATATGAAGTGTGTGAAAGGCAGTGTGTGGGAAGTGTAAGGAGGTATATGTAGTGTGTTGAAGGTAGGGTGTGAGACGTGCAGGAAGGTATGTACAGTGTGTAGGAGGCAGGATGTGGGGAGTGCAAGGAGGTATGTGCAATGTGTAGGGGGTAGGGTGTGGGAAGTGCACGGAGATATATGCAGTGTGTAGGAGGTAGGGTGTGGGAAGTGCAAGGAGGTATGTGCAGTGTGTAGGAGAGATGGTGAAATTAGAGAAACAACAACAATGCTCCCAAGAAGGTGACCAACCTCCCGCTTGGGACTGAATTCTTTTCATTTCCTTGATCTTGACTTTTGTCATGACTGTCATATTCAAACTTTACCTAGTTGTCAATAGTTATCACCCTAAACAAAATGAGGTTTCTACATCAAGGTTTTCAAGAGCTGGACCCCGAGCAGACATACAGTCAGATGGGTAAAACGAGAGCGACACAACCACAAAACCCTAACTACCCATTACGCCGCGGTAGCCAAGAGCAGTCAGAAGAAAGGCGGTAGGTAAAGAAAAGCACAAAGGATAAATGGGAAGTATACAGAATAAAGAACTAACAGCAGTGTCTGTGTGAAAAAGGATATGTAATAATGAAGCCTGCATGTAACAATGAAGCCTGTATATAATAATGAAGCCTGTATGTAATAAAGAAGCCTGTATGTAACAACGAGGCCTGTATGTAATGCCTCCAGCACAAAACGTCTGCCAATATCTGGATAAATTAGCTGGTGGAGCATGAATAAAACAGACGTCACCGTAATGAAGGGGTTATGGCAGCTGTATTTGTAGTCCCAAGAGCATATTGTTTTATTCTCTCTCTCTCGCCCTCTCTCTCTCTCTCTCTCTCTCTCTCTGCTTCTCCTCATTCCATTTGGAGTCTACATGCTTTAGAGTTAACCGATTTTATTTTTTGTTGTTGTGTAGTCTGTGTATCGTTACATACATTTTTGTCTGGTGTGTGTGTGTGTGTGTGTGTGTGTGTGTGTGTGTGTGTGTGTGTGTGTGTGTGTGTGTGTGTGTGTGTAATAAGGTTCATAATTTGTATATACGTATATACACGTACATGTACTGTTTGTGAATAATCGTAATGTACTCGTATACATAGTGAAGGGTAATGTTGTGCTTCAAGTGTTATTTTATGGGTGTAATTAATGCACAGTGTACAGGCTGGTCCATATACTGTATAACGCTCCTCCTACACTCCAACTTGTGACTTTTCCCGTATTGTGGGGACGGCTCAGTCAGCGTTGTCAATGCCTATCCTGCATCACTTACTATCTCTATCTATCTATATACCTAGGCTGCTTCCCCCAAGGAAAGGGAGGTAGCCGAGACAGGACGACACACCCCCCATTTACTCATCCATTCAAACATTCATTTACATCTTAGCCCCAAAAGGGGAGAACGGACAGATCCTTACTGCACCACACCGCACAAGGGTCAACTGCGCAATGCAATCAGTGACATCCGCAGCAGGGCCCGACAGTAAAACTGGTTTACCCCTGCCACATCATAACAGACCCATCCCCTTACCCGCACCTGACCTGACTAGCTGATCAGACCAAATGCGGGAGAATATCCCCTCAGGGCTGCGTCATCACTTATTCATTCACAATTTCTCTCCATTTATTTCTGTCACGCACAGCCACTCTTCTCAACAGACATCCCTCTCGCATCCAGCGCTCTCTTCACACTGTCCATCCATCCTATTCGTGGTCTTCCTCTCAGCCTTATACCTCTCACATCAGATCTAGTTATCTTTTTCACCAATCGCTCATTATCCATTCTCTCCATATGCCCAAACTTACTACTTACTCATTACTTATTTGCACTTACTATTCCCAGTGCCACATCCACGCCCACACCAGCAGACTGGGCCGTCCCCGCAACAGACAAGTTACTGGCAGGTAAGGTTGTAGTGTAGCGCTATTTACAGCCCAGCTTGTATACTGTGTAGGTGTAAATTGCAGTGTTGTTCATGGGGGGTATCCTGGTTCGCCCACGACAACACGCTCTTGGCTGGCTTAAGTCCCTATTCTCGTCGGTTAATGTGCTCCCTTGCACCTCACCCTTAGAGATTTATTTTTGGATACGACTGGTGAATATGATTTTACACATTTTATATGCTGAATATTGTGACATGAGAGTGATTTAAACAAGAAGAGGACAACAAGGTGTACTAAGCTAAACAGATCGCTTAGTAAAAGGAATTAGGGGGCTTCCTTAACTGATGAGAATACAGGCCTTGTAATATTCTAAGTGACTGAAAATTTCGTCAAACGTCTTTTAAAGCAATTAATTTGACCCACTGCACTTCAGTATCGTGCAGTATGTTACTGATGCACACTACGTCCACATTAACATGATATAAACGGCATACCAGACAATGTTCTAAAGTAATAGGCAGAATAAATAGCTTTGGAAGAGGTGTTACGAAACCTCCGAGGCGACTTAGGCTAAGGCGACGAGAGGCCATTGTTAAGGTGAGTCAAGCTGTTTGTCGGTATCCAGAATAAAACAGGTCAGCCTTCAGCACGTCACAAAGCTTAACTACTTATATCTGATGCCACAACACCATTACATTTGGCCTAACAGCTGTCTGTCGTCATCTAGCGGTTAAAATCAGTCTCCAGTAATCCTTTCACAACGTGATCACCAGTATTTTGTTCCTGCTGCCGCCAACCTATTATACGCCTGCTGCCCAAACACCATTTTATTCAGCCAACAAGTGGCCTACCCTCGCCAAAGGATTAACATTTAGCGCGACTTATATGGTTTTATTGCAAACTTTTTGGACCTTCAGTCCGGTGACCATTTTTTAAAGTCGGTTTTATTCACTTTATGGTAGATTTCCTGCTGTGAAAGGGTAAGTAAAGGCTGTACTTAAATCTTTCTGTTCTCTCCTGATCATAATATAATCATCTGTGACAGCAGGAGTACTACAGAAAACATCATCCAACTCTTGGGATTAACATTTAGTCGACAGGTCGCTCCTAAGTTAAATAAAACCGTCTGGTAATATCATGAATAATGGTGCAGATTTGTCACAGGCCAAAGTGTAAAACATTGTGGCGTTTATAAGCGAGTCAGCGTCAGTGGTATACGGTATACTGTACAGTAATTAACAACGGAGTACGAGTGATGTCACTCAAATTAATGCGGCTCCGTAATGACAACCATTAGTACTGCCTTATTATTAATTTCATTAATAATTGTATGTATAATTAAGTTGTCATTAACAAAACAAGTTGTAGCTAATCAGTTATATATATTTTAGTAATGGAAACTACATTCTATGTTCCACAACACGGACATACATACATACTCGAACATACATACATACATACCGTACATACCTATCTACTGTATATCTATCTATTTACCTATGTATATTTCGGCATCTATCTATCTACCTATATCCATTTATCTATATTGATCTACCAATTAATCTTCAGAAAACAGTCACGACTAGAAGACTTCCATTAGTTGAATAAAAACGTCCGGAGTCAGTCTGAACAAAACTACACGACGTCACCGTAGTCCTTGGGATACGAGCCTCGTAAACACAGGCTGGAGGCACAAGGAAGCAGGAAAACAGAAAACCCAAAGTGAAGCCAGAGAACGTCCTGGAATGCCTCAAAGCGGTACGGAATACGGAATGTGTGTGTGTGTGTGTGTGTGTGTGTGTGTGTGTGTGTGTGTGTGTGTGTGTGTGTGTGTGTGTGTGTGTGCTGGGAGGGGGAGGTTGAAGGCTGGTCAGTGTGCAGTAAAAGTGTGGAAAAAGAAAAACTCTTGGTGTGCAGAATTCTAGTGCTGCCAGCCTGTAATACGTAGTGCAGTGTTGCCATATGCTGAAGGGAAAAAAAAAATGACATCAAATTGCTCACGAGGAGACAGACCAGGATTTTGGTATAGTAAATGAATGGGAATATCCGACTTAATGTTTCGCACCAGCCCACATCTTGAATTTCTCTCACATTTCACCATCAGCCACCTACAGGAAATCTAGCGACCCCTCCACCTCTCTCTCTGTCTCTCTCTCTCTCGACGCGAATAATCTTGGTTTCTAGCCTTTGGTTCCTTTTTCCTTGCATAAAAAAGGATCCCTGAGAGAGAGAGAGAGAGAGAGAGAGAGAGAGAGAGAGAGAGAGGGGGGGGGGATGACAGACATTAGCCTACCTCACCCTTCCTTATCCTCTTCCCTCCGAACCCTTTCCCAAGCAAGTCTGTGTACTCACCGTTCCCGCTAATTTCGTGGTGTAAATTCTGAAATCCATTGTGTTAGAGTTCCACAGCAGGCAGCGAGGAACTGGGTTTTTTAACACTATGTGTAGGTGAAATGGGTGAAGAGTGAGTCTGATATTGGAGCCAAACTGAATAAGGGTGTGTAACAAAAGTTTTGTTCGTGGTTATTACTGGGAAAATCATTTATGATGAGTTATACACAATACGGAAAGGACTTGTTCTTTATAAGTTTTGCTTTTAGTTATTATTCAGTAATTGTTGGCGCTGGAGTTACACACCATACTGAAAGGAACTGTTCTTTATTATCACTAAATATGTAAATGAAATACTGGTAATGAGAGTCTGATATGACGGTGAGGATGAAAACAGGTGTGCAAGTAAAGTACGGTGGTTTCCTAGAAATACAGTGAATTTGATAATAAGGAAGAAATAGTGAATTTGATAATACGGAAGATGTGTATCAACAGCGTTGAAAATAGTACAATAAGTACTGGTAGTTTCTCTCTCTCTCTCTCTCTCTCTCTCTCTCTCTCTCTCTCTCTCCCTCAAATCCTTTCTGTTGGAGGTTCCTACGACTGCATACAACGATGAACGATTCTTTTGTACCAATGGCCAACTGACAGAGGTGTACTGATTTTTTTCTGTGTAATTTTTCCTCCTTCAGCACGATGAGGTATTTATATGATTTTTGTTGCCACCAACGACTTTATTCTGCTGATGAAAAAGTCACCTACCCTGAATGACAGGCAAAATTACAGCAAACAAGATGTCTTGTATATATTTTATTGCGAAGAAAAGGGGGTTAAGGTAGATATGGGAAGATCGTGTATTACAAATATACAATAAAAAGTGCATTGCAAAAATACAATATATCGTTCAGTAAAAAAAAAAAAACTACATACTAGATTACAAAAAAAAAAAAAAAGGTACATAGTGCATTACAAAAAATAAAGTATATACTGCAATAAAGTATATATACAATAAGTCGTGCATTACACAAATACAGTATACAGTGCATAAAACAATACAATATATAAAGCATTACAAATATCTATATAGATAAAAGGGCGGCGTTGTTTGTTTCTTTGTCCTTCAACCACGCTCAAACCAAGGGCCAGAGACCCCCAGACCCATAAATAATCTGAATCAGGGTGACCCAAGGATGGTTTTAGTGGGGTCAAAATTCATATCTGGGTCATCTGAGGTCACCGGTAGATTGTTCGCCTTTTTGGCCTGGGCAACGCCGGGCACCCCTGCAGCCCAATTTTTGGCATGAAGACTCGCATGACCTCTAGTTCGGCCATAGACTATGTGAGGTTGACCTCCGAGATCCTTTGAGGTCACTGGTAGGAGGTCATTTGAGGTCACCGGTAATAGTAAACAAGTGCGCACAAATACTGTGCGTTAGTCTGCCAAAGCCGAAACAGAAAGTTCCTGGACCTCTTATAATCCCTCTTCACAAGCATAAGAGGTACACATGGTCTTTCTGGAGTAGAAAAAAAAGAAAAAAGGCTGCACTAGCACAAATAGGATCAGAGTGTTCGCCTTTTTGACCCGGCAACGCAGGGTACCCCTGCCAGTACATTATATAGTTGTTTACTGAAGCTGGTAATGCAAAGGATAACATGTAACCTCCCGGGACCAGTCCCTGGTGAGTGGTAGGTGGTGGTAGCCAGCATGCACTCACTAAATATGGTGTTTCTTACTTCTTCCTAGAGTGACTCTACACTGAGTGGCAAGCCCAATGGCTACCCGTGACTTACGAAACCATTTACAACGCTGGGTGGTAACCATATAACCAAATAATGGGGTGATGTCGAGCCAACTGTGACGCCCCTGTTAACTGAGTGTTAGACACAAATTCGGGTTCCATCAAAGAACTAAACCTCCACATCCTTCCTCGCGCCACGGTGTAGCAAACCGCTGTCCACCGCAAGGGAACATCGGTTCACTACACGGGATAACCCTGCAGGGACGATTGTTTGCCTGTGGTAGATGAGTTTGCTCGGTCAGACAGACCAGAGTTGCTCGACAACGGTCCTTCTGTTACTCCTCCACCTACTCCTCCTCCTCCTACTGCTACTACTACAAGGACATTTATTATTATCATTATTCCTACCATTAGATATGGTAATCATAATCCCATTTGGTGAGACAGATCCAACTGAAGGGTTAGATGTAGCCTTCAGTAGTTTCTTCAGTATAAGATATTTTGCCTAAGATGAATAAAATCGTAGGCTGGCAGCTAAAATAATGCAAATGAAGAAGCCACGGTACTGGATGACAGGTAAGCTTTACTGAACTAGAAAAGTTGACGTGTTGACGTCATTATCCCCTTCACTTCAACAGGTTCCCCAGGATAAACACAATTATATCACTGTGTCAAGAATAAAGCAAATTACTCATCGGCAGATCAAAGGTATTAAGTGAAATGTGAGAAAAGAACAAGAACAACCTCCATTTTTATTCATAAGGGTGGTAAAGCAAGGGAAGACCTGCATTTCTCCGTGATGAGCAGGTAACGAGCTAATTCATCCTGTCACTCCTTCATGTTCTCACTGAACAACTCAGTAAAATCACCCCCACAGTGCGTGTGCTTGAACTGCCTTGAAATATTGGTTACATGGAGCGTTTACGTTTTTTGTTACTTTGCTTTCCGTCACCGCCACAGCCACCACCACCACCACCACCATCATCATCATCTCTCTGACCCTCCTTCCTAATGACTGATAGGGTGAGATAGGATCCAGTGAAAGGAAAGAGAAAGAACTAAAGGGGGAGTATTAACAATAGCATGCCCAGTCCAGTATGTGAAACGAAGCCAATCAGAACTATGTTTGGAGGGTGACTTACAGCAGTGAATGAATTTATAAACATTTTTTCTTCATAGTGCGTGATGTCATCCGCACACTGAGTGGAATCATGTGACTGGCAAGAATTGAACTGAACAGGCGTTATCGTACTAATCAGGTGATTACAAATATATATTTGGTTATGATATTTTTTATAAACATTTTATAATTATCATTTCAGGCTAAACCTCCAGCGTTTCACTGACTGGACATAGTTACCGCAGCAAACATTTCCATCAGCGAGTTGATTGTGTAGGTTAACAATTAAACCATCATTCATTAGTGCTGAACCAAGCAATCAGCGCTGCTTTTAACCCTTTCAGTACCAGAGGCATTTCCTAAGCTAAAATGGGTGGGAGGGCAAAATGAACCCGTTATATTTCCCACACTGTATTTAAGCGTACGTAGATAACAAGAGTTGACTGATAAAAAGACGCCATCTTGTTGAAGTAGTTACTGAGGTTAATAACGACTGTATTTAACCCTTTCATTACCATAGGTCCCTTCCAAGCTGAATAAACTTGCATGTCACAGCGAGAATACACACAGAAGCCGTCATGGCAGTTATATTGTGTTGGTCATATTCACCGGCCGAAGCTCAGCTGAATGCCACCCTGTTCAATTATATGAACAGTTATTAACCATCAGTATAGCAATCAGCCAGAATATTAACAGACGTCAGTGCATTACGGTAATCATTCCATATATCATTCCTCTGACTGACCCAGACTCATCACTGAAAGTCCTTTAATTTATGGTATATGATATTTATTGGAGGACATGATAACACAAGTTGACGCAGTGTTTACATATCCCATTCAGTACGATAACGCCTATTTATATTGCTGTATATTCTTGCAGGCGATATAGGGGTGAGGTCAGTCACTGACCTGATAAATAGGATTATTTATGAGTGTGTTGTCCCAGATGATTGGCTGAAGAGTGTAATTGTAAATGTGTATAAAGGGAAGGGTGACGCCCTGGAAAGAAGAAATTATAAAGGTATAAAGCTTTTAGATCAGATAATGAAGGTAATGGAGAGAGTTTTAGAAGGTATGATTAGAGAAAGAGTGAATATTGATGAGATGCAGTTTGGGTTTATGCCAGGTAGGGGGACCACTGATGCTATATTCATTGTTCGACAGCTTCAGGAAAAATATATTGGTAGGAGAAGGGATCTTTATTTTGTTTTTGTTGATTTGGAAAAGGCCTTTGACAGAGTCCCTAGAGAGGTGGTGAAGTGGGCAATAAGAAAGCTTGGCTTGGAGGAGTGGCTGGTTATGGTGGTTATGGCTATGTATGTGGGTGCTCACACCCAGGTAAGAGTGAATGGAGATTTGAGTGATGAGTTTTCCGTGAATGCTGGTGTGCATCAGGGGTCAGTCTTGAGTCCCATGTTGTTTATCATGGTACTTGAAGCCCTTTCACGTAACTTTAGAAACGGACTCCCGTGGGAGTCGTTGTATCCTGATGATTTGGTGTTGATTGCAGAGAACGAAAGAGAGGCGGAGGAAAGGTTTAGGAAGTGGAGAGATGGTATGGGGCACAAGGGTTTAAGGGTAAATGCAGATAAAACAAAAGTGATGATATCTAGGGTTGGTGGCGGTACTCTCAAAGACGAGGGAGAGTGGCCATGTGCAGTTTGCCACAAGGGCGTGGGAAGTAATTCCATCTTGTGCGGTGTTTGTGATAAATGGGTGCATAAGAGATGTAGTTGTATCAGAGGTAGACTGCGAGATAATGCTGATTTTATGCGTACAGCGTGTCGGGGTGAGCAGGTGGAGATTGTCAGACGTGAAAGGATTGAACTTGCTGGTGAATCTCTTGAGTGTGTGGAAGAGTTTTGTTATTTGGGAGACATGTTGTGTGCTGGAGGTGGGGCTGGAGCTAGCTCTGTGGCTAGGGTTAGAAGTGGTTGGAAGAAGTTCAGGGAGCTCTTGCCTCTCCTGACATTGAGAGGACTCTCCCTACGTGCTAAGGGGTCTTTGTATGCAGCATGTGTTAGGAGTGTAATGCTGTATGGTAGTGAGACCTGGGCAGGGATGCACAAAACTCCGGCGGATGGCAGCCTTAAGGCTGGCCTTAAATGAAATATTAAAGGCGGCCCTACGGCTGCCTCTAAGGCCCATGCACGACGACCCCTTGCCTTGTCTTAAGGCTGACTTAAGTTTAGTGCATTGGCCTTAGCTAAGGCTGGCCTTAACTGTAGGGAATGTTTTGGGGGAAATCTCGTGCGTCAGCTGAGACTCTTCCGACCAATCAGACGGCAGAACACAGAAACACTGGGCCAATCACAGAGCTTCATGAATCAGCTGGGGGTGAGAGGCGAGAGCGAGTGTTTATGTTACCGGCAATGTGGGAAACCCGTCCCATAGAATGCCTAGGTAAACTATGTAATGCTAAAATTTCAAGACAAGATCTAAGAAAATCATCTGTACACATTTCCCTGGTATTCTGTAGATTACCGTGTTTGTTTTAGGCAAAGTGAGAAGCGACCAAACTGTAGCAAACCGGCAAATGTGAAATCTGTTATTTCAGTATGTTAGGCTAATTTAGACTGCGGTTAGGTTAGGCTGGGATGGTCTAGGCTTCGTTCAAATTCGATATAGGTGGGTTAGGTTAGGTTAATTTAGGTAAACGCCTAACAGCGCTCTTTTAAATTAGCCTAACCTAACCTTGCCTAACCTAACTTAAACTTAACCTAGATTATCCCAGCCTAACCCCTTTTTGTTTATTATACTTTGCCATAAAAATGCTAGACATTCTACAGAATACCTAGGCATTCTAATAAAATCCCTAGGTAAAATGTATAAAGTCAGAATGAAATAAGCTTATTTCATACCTTGCCAAAGAATGCTAGACATTCTGTCGAATACCTGGGCATTCTATACAGTACCTTGTTTTCATCCAATGCCGGTAACATTAACAGAACAGTCAAGGATAAGCAAGTGAAGTACCAGTAATTACTTGAAAACAATGTCGGGTGCAATGAAAAGCACTCCAGCATTACACCCACACAACCTTTAAAACATTAGTAAGATAGGAGGGTTTAGGAGTAAAGAAACAAAATAGCGTTATGAACGGGAACTTATTGTTTGCCATGTTTTACCTAACCATTGTCTAACTTCACACAAAGTAATCAGCAACCACAGTTACCTAGCAGAAAACTGTCACCATAGACACCTTGGTTCACATCTCTGGTGGTGGTTAGAATTAGCCCAGATATAGGCAGCGTGATTGCTGCCAGGATATCTGTAATTACAGGTCAATGTCATTTTGTTGCTGTCACAACTTGCACATCCAGTGAATGGAACCCATTGCAACTGACAAATACATGTTCTTTGTGATCTGGGGCCTTAATTGGTATGAGGGTTCAATCCATTGCTCCAAGCGCTTTAGGGAGTTAACAATGAAGAATTATCACCAACCCATAATATGGCTGCATGGCAAAGCGGAAGTAGAGGGAAAATAAAGACCATAAGAAACATGCAAACATCAAGAAAAGGGGGTATGACAGAAGACAGAAGAGGACAGTTAGGAATGAAGGACTGAAAACAAAAATGGTCCTCCTTAGTTGCCCTTTACAAGCAGGGATACTGGGGATGTGTTCTTTCCCTCTCTTCTCATGGGGGACCCAAGCACTTTAGAAAAATTATTTATACTGTGGAAACCCTCTAGTCTCTGTTCTTCTCAGCAAAGCACTGGGCATCTTAATTTTTCTGTCATTTCCTGTATATAGCATCTGTCACACGTGATACCACTTTGGATATACTTGTTGACTGATGAATACCACTCTCCAACAACACTCTGAAAATTCCCATGGGTTGCCAAAAATTGTTGTGTAGGCAAGAATGGCATGGGAGTGTAGCGTGACACTCCCAGTATGAGGCTCAAGCTCTGTTAAACGATGAAATTTGCTCCTGGGGAGTTGATATTGTCTCAATGCATGGTAATCATTTATGTTATGGGGGTTCAGTGGATCCAGAAAACCTTCATTCCCTTCTCAAAGCACGATCTAGTTTACAGGCAACCATCAACTCCATACCGAGATAAACAATAACAAGTTTGGTCCGGTTTGTGCTATAGAGAATATCAAATCGGAGTTACTTTATTTACGGGTCTCAATACAGTAAGGCTGCTCCGACCCAGCCTCAGCGGCTGAGGCGGCCTTACCGAGGCTTACCCTCCTGTAAGTACTTCGTGCATGGGCCTTAGCGACCTACGGCCTTAAACTACCCGACTTAAGGCCGTGTGTAGCCTTAAGGCCGTTTGTGCATCCGGGCACTGGGCAGTGATGGAGGAAGATATTCGCCGGCTCAGACGTACAGAAATGACAATGATTAGGTGGATGTGCAGTGCGTCCCTGCGTCCAAGGCCTGGAGGGGTTGGGTTTACGATGGAAGAGTTGAGAGATAGGATGGGACTGGAGTGTATTGGTGTTGTGATGAGGAGAGGTAGATTGAGATGGTTTGGACATGTGGAGAGGATGGGAGATGATAATTGGGTGAGGAAGGTGAGAAGTGTTAATATTGGGGGTGGGGTTACGAGGGGTAGACCGAGAAAGACATGGGACGAGGTCATGAAGTGTGACCTCAGGGTTAAGGGACTGAACAGGGAGGCTGCAATGGATCGTGCAGCGTGGACAGCCGCCATTAGGTGACCAAGGCCGACACATGCAAGCATGTTGGAGCCTTTAAAAACGAAAACGAAAACGAAACGCAATTCTATTTGACTTCAGTGAGATCTTCCGATATAAACTTCATTAATCCCGTCACTATCAGCAACCGGCAAAGTTATATAACATCGTCCCAAGAATAACGTGTTATTGTATGAAAAGGATACAATATTTCACCATCAGCAAACCCTTTTGTGTAACAACTCTCTCTCTCTCATTGATTCTTGCTACCACCAGGCAATGTTACCCAGCTGTGAGAGACTAAGCGAACTGGAGTGGGAAGATACAACATTCATTAACCCCTTCAATACGATAGGTCTTTTTCAAAATAGTCTGGAAGCACCGATTAACCCATTGGAGCCCAGTGTCCGGAATATTGGACAGAACTGGGATTATTCAAGTCCTTATAAAGTAGGGAACCCCCGGGTAGGGACCTATGAGCTTCGCGACTATGAGCCGATAGGCGGAGGGCGGTACGTGTAGCACCCACCCAGCGCCAAGCCTCGCCCAGCACCCTTGGGATCCAATGGGTTAAAGAGATATAGAGGCACCACCTAACTGGAGGAGTAATAAATTAATAATTTCCTTGACTGCTAACCTTGGACAATTAGTCGCCATTATTTTAACACACACACACACAAACCTCAATCGTCTCATCACTACTTTTGGTTGTTTCGCCTTTGACTCTGAAAGCCTCATACATGGGTTATTATAACATAAACACACCACACTGCCTCAGGCTCTTCGTCCTGTGTTTCAGAATGCAAAGCACAGCAGGATCTGACATGCTTCTTTTGCTGATTGTCCACGTGATCATAAATATGTTACCTCCACCTGGGTGATTGATGCGCTGCAGCTGGTCACTTTTTTCGATAGACTGATGTTTCTGAATAATCACTGTTTTTCCTACGTTGTATAAAATGACTTCTTTATACTGTACTGATTGTCTTGTGCTGTATAAAATTAGGCTACTTCGTTATACTATACTGATAAAACTGGAGACACAAACATATGAAATTACTGGAGAATATTTGCAAACGTTTGGTCTAGTGTTTGATAATGTAAATAACGGGAGTCTATATACGTTACTGAAGGGGTGTACTGTACCTGACGCAGGAAATGAAGGTGTGAGCTGTTATGGTGTGGTCTGGACATGGCAATGAGGGGCTTGCTGTCCCTTAGGTTTGTCCTTTTGGAGGGGAGGGGGGCTCTCTGTTTTCTAATCATTAAGCCCCTTTTATAATTCGCCTTTCTGACGTAATGGCCCCTCTAATTAGATGGTAAGTTTAGGTTTATTCTTTGTACTTTCAACTGTTTAACTGAAAACTTTCTTTACTTACGGGCTTACAGAAGGCTATTTCAACTGCTGCTTAAAAAAAAAAAAAAAAAAAAAAAAAAAAAAAAGTCCCACATGCAGAATGTACCTATATGGAGACAGCAAGATGCCGTTTAGTCCACAAGCATAAAAAAAATTTCCTGGTTAAGTTCCACTGTCACCTATAATCCTTATTTGTCAGTCTTCCCCAATGTACGTACAGTACTCACTGTACGAAAAATGTTGGTATAGTACAAAAATAATCCTTACTTACGACGAGGACTGCCTGTAGATAAAGAGAGACAGACAGGCAAACTGATATAGATACGCGGAAAGAAAACTGATACATAGACAGATAGATAGACGGTCGATATGGCTTCAAGTTGACTGTCAGAGTTTCAGGAAGTCTGGCACAAGATTAATGTGCGAAGTGTAAGGCATCATTGATATCTCCCTCCCTCTGCATCCTCTGTTCTTACTCACTCGACCTTCACATATTCCTCCTGATTTCCTTGCTTGTCTTCTCTTTACCTTTTCCGTAGTCTTTTATTCCATCTATCACTGCCTCTGTCTTTCACTGTCCTTCATATTCCTACCTTTGTCTTCACTTATTGTTTATTCTGTTTTCTCTCTTCTTTAAGCTTATGTATTTATTGTTCTACCTTCGCCTCCATCGATACTCTTTCATTTTTACTTGGTCGACCTTTTAACTCTTACATTTTTTTTTCATTAATTTCTTACCTTATCTCTTCTCTTCATTTCTCTTTTAATCTTTATCTTTCTTCTCTTTCTTTTTCTTCGCCACTTCTTCATTTATTCTTTTTCTTTTCTTGTCCTTCTCTCCTCTAGTTTTGCTTTCATTATTCTCATGTTGTATTCATTTTTCCACCCTAGTCCCCTGTCACCACTTCCTTCTTTTCGCTGTTTCTTTATCTCTTCCCTCTCCATCATTTCCCTGTCTTCTCCTGTCTCCTTAATCTTTCTTCCTTTTCCTTTGTCTATTCCCTCTCTTTTCTGGTTACTCTTTAAGCCTATAGTTTATAATATGGAAAATGTATGGTATCAGCTAAGATAGTCTTTCCTCTACAGTCTCTCTTTGCGCTCACTTGTCCTGACACTTTTTTTTTTTTTCTCTCTCTCTCTCTCTCCTGTATATTAATACTATTTCAATCTCTCCTCTCCTTCTTATATATTTGTATTTTATTCTTTATTCCTTCCTCTCACTCCCTGTGTCTCCATTTCCTTTCTTAACTCTCTCTCTCTCTGCCCTGCGCGCGCGCTCCCGACAACTATGACGACGACGATGATATATAGATGAAGCTCAATAATACAAAATCCATTTGGTATAACATG
Source organism: Coenobita brevimanus (assembly GCF_032717465.1). Classification (NCBI taxonomy): domain Eukaryota; kingdom Metazoa; phylum Arthropoda; class Malacostraca; order Decapoda; family Coenobitidae; genus Coenobita; species Coenobita brevimanus. The sequence continues at coordinate 4,519,026 of NC_137037.1, forward strand.
AGACTGTTAAAAAGTATTTTTCTGGTGTGTGAAAAGCCTGTTTTAACCAGGTGTGTATACTGGTGATGCAGTGTTGTTGGCAGAATGTGAGGGAGCTGCTGATGACAATTTAAATGGTAGAGATAGATACGAGATGGAGACAGAGGACGTTCACAAAGTTTAATAGTCAAAATAAATTTCGGGAATACACTGTCATCCATAAATAAGACTGTTTGGTGAAAGATACACCTGCAAACAGGCCATTACTGTAGTTTGAATGATCTCACCTTCGTAACAGCAATCAATAGGTAGGACTCTGTGCTTGACATTTACCTCTGTATTATATTTCTGGCATTCCTGCTTCAATCACATTGCCTTCACTCCCTTTTCTCAGATCTTTTCTCACTCCTTCACCTTATCCATTCCTAGTTTCTTATAATGTTTGTGGTGTTCGGCTTTTTTTTTATGAATATTACCTTCCATTGTCTCGCATCTATTGTCACACCTTCCAACACCATACATACTCTCACAGTCACTTTGTTCAACCCTAGTTTTTCAAAGAATCAACTTTGTTTTCTCTTCATTCTCATTGCCCTTTGTTTATTCTCGCCTTTTATCACCACCACCCACCTTCCACCATCACCACCACCACCCTCCTTCCACCATCACCACCACCACTCTCCTTCCACCATCACCACCACCACTCTCCTTCCACCATCACCACCACCACCCACCTTCCACCATCACCACCACTACTCTCCTTCACCATCACCACCACCAACCACCTTCCACCATCACCACCACCACCCACCTTCACCATCACCACCACCACCCACCTTCCACCATCACCACCACCACTCGCCTTCACCATCACCACCACCACTCTCCTTCCACCATCACCACCACCACTCTCCTTCCACCATCACCACCACCACTCTCCTTCCACCATCACCACCACCACTCTCCTTCCACCATCACCACCACCACTCTCCTTCCACCATCACCACCACCACTCTCCTTCCACCATCACCACCACCACTCTCCTTCCACCATCACCACCACCACTCTCCTTCCACCATCACCACCCTCCTTTCACCATCACCATCAAAAGAGTACAATGGAGTACAAAGGAAAGCAAACAGCAACAGACCTTATGGTCCTTTCGAGGCTGTTTGTTACAGAGTGGACTATGACTTCGAGTTCTAACTCTACATGCTGAAGGATAAGGATAGTAAACAAGAAGGCTCCCCCCCCCCCTCCAAACCCGCCAGTTAAAACTGGTTAGAAAAAGAGAGAAAAACCACCATGCAGCATGGAAAAACTGACATGGAAATTTCATAGGAAAGACTGAAAAGGAAAAGCTACATTCTATAATATTTTATCTATAAGCTACCAGTATGAATAACCTGAAAGAGAAAGTAGTAAAGTATATTGAATAATCGAATAACTAACTAACTAACGCATGACACTATGTACGGGTATGTTGAGTTCATGGAACGTCTGCGGACACAGCATGGAAATTGCACAGTGCACAGTGTGGATGTTCAGGGGTGGTGCGGCAGCCTTGCCTGGCGCTATTAAGGTAGGCAGCAGTCAGTCAGGCCCCATCTCCGTTCATTCCACTAAGACTAGGAACTTTCCTATGCGGGACAAGCACACAAGTCACCTCCTGAAGCAGTGACCCCTGGTACATCAAAAAAATCCTGATGGTGGTCACTCAACTAAGAGGGACCCTCAGTGATCCACAGCCCATCACAGGTCGAAAGTAAGAGTAGTGACCGTTAACTCAGGGCTATCTGTGCATATCATAGTCTGTGCATATACTATATTTGCATTTAATAAATTGATGCAGGCTCTAAAAGAATAAAATTAAACTAAATAATAAATTATACATACACAATTGTTTTGTTCAGGAGTAAACATATTAAGCTGAGGTTTAGACGACAAATACTTATCCAGGCGACCTTTAAAGGTCAGTACTGTATTACAGTTTACTACGTTGGAGGGCAATTTAATCCATACACTGTATTTACAACTCTATTAAAGAAGAAATGCTTAGCTTCATGTGACTGGAATCGTTTGCCAATTACTTTCTTCCCACTGCCTCTAGTATAATTCGAGTGATCAACTGTGAAGTATTTATCGACCGCCATGTTATCGTGTCCTTTGAATATTTTGAATACTTGAATTAGATCTCCTCGTAACCTCCATTTAGTTAGGGTAAATACATTCAGGGCTTCTAAACGTTCCTCACACGGTTTATTTCTCAATCTAGGTATCATCTTTATCATTCTTCGGTGCACTCTATCAAGCTTTTCCATATCCCTTTTATAGTACAGTTGTGGTAGGTCTCCATATTATAATTGCAAATCATACTAGATAGATAGATAAATAGATAGATAGAGAGACAGATAGAAGCAGGAAGTCAAATGATGAGAAGGTGTTGTGTCTGCGAGAATCGAGCAGTGCTAAGCATGCTTACACACTCTTAACACTGAGGAAAGCTGACGACAGCGGCCAGTAAGGAGACGATGCAGTTAGCTGTCAGCAGTCCTCTCGTGAACAAAGATCTAGTCCACCCCTGCTATACCAGAATTTAGGAAAGAGAGCTCAGACGGAGATTAGCCACCGAACAGGCTAGACAGAAGGAGACAAGCGACCCTAGAGAGAGGTCGAGACGGAGATTAGCCTTAGAACAGAAAGAGAGAGAGATAGCGAGACAGGGAGGTAGCTACCCGGAACTTATACTCTTATACCTGTTTAATATTTCCAAGACAAATAAAAATAGTCCCATACTATTCTTTACCTCTCCCGTCACTACATGACATCTGGTGGGGAAACTACTACAAGATATAAAAGCCGCTCGACCACAAGTCTAAAATATACTTCTCTACAAGTAACTACAAAGTCTTTATGACATTTGGTAGCAGCGAACGTATACGAACCTCGTCTACGAATCAACATTAAATTCCTGCAAAATATCAAGATTGAAAACAACCAACAACATCAGCTCCTGACAGTATTCTCTCCATCCTGCCCCCTCCGTCTCCCAGATCTTTACGCTGATGCAGAGGTCAAGAGATCACCGACGCCTTGCAAGTAGCTTAACGACAAACCAGCAAATCTGCGGACATCGTCTCCGAATTAAAAGCAAATTTCTACAAAAGCAACCGAGACTACAAGATTAGCTTCAGTTCTACATTGAATCCTACAAAATACAGCCTACAGTGCAAATAATCTACAATCAACTACAGCCATCTACAATCAACTACAATTAACAACTCTACGTCGTCTGTATAATCTTCTACACGCACCTACAAGTAGCGGCAGTCTTCATCCCACAACGAATAAATCACTAGAGAAAAGGACCGAGAAAACTTCCACATAGAATAAAGGGAACAAACAAACGAAGAGTGAGACACGACTCACAACTCATCTTACTCACCCGTCTTCACTCAAGTTACTCATCGCTACTCATTCACTCACCACAGCTACCAGTGTGGAAAGCCGACGTCACCATGTGCTGAGACGACAACACGCCAATCAACCCGCGAAGGACAACGCTATCACCACGTGCAACACCACTCACACCATTTTCCTCCACGGTAAAAATTAGTGAGTTACATAGTTACTTCATTTATATAATACACAGTGATAGACAATAAGCTTCTGCACAAACATAAAAAACGTGCTGTATAGTTACAGTTTAAATACACATACTTACTTCAGTTATCTGCATAACTCAAATACTAAATAATCACCAACAATAAATATTCTACACTGTATATATTCATTCATTTATTATAACATTTATTTACTACCAACGAGTGTTACCATTTATACCTACGTAAAATACGTGTTTCATACATACAACTATACATTACTGTAATTATATCTACAAAGTAATAAAGAAAATATACAATCACAGTTACTCAGTGAGCAATTAAAAGAACTGTATTTAACATTTATTAATTAAAGCTACCTAGTGGAAACAGACAAATTAAGTTACAAGGTAAACTAGAAAAAAAAAAAAAAATGGCCAACACAAATGCCGTTAGCAAGAGTGAACATCTTCAACACAATCGTGAAGACAATGATTTCCACACAGTGCTGACACACATATTACCCACGATAGGTACAGGTGAACAACAAGTCAGTGTGTATAGTTAATACTGTATATAGTGTATATATTTTTTATATAAAATAACAAAATATGGGACTATATAATATCATTTTCAGTAATATCTGTGCAATATAAACTAAACTTTAAAAAAGTATCTCAAGGAAATTAGTCAGCAATTATGCAACCATGAACAACATGGAAAAAAGCGTACACAAGCAAAGAGAAACAAACTATAGAAAATCATACAAAAAAAAAAAAAAGAAAGAAAGAAAGAAAGGAAAGTAAAACAGAAAAAAGAGAAATAAAGTAAGATCACATAACAAACAAATGAAAATAAGTGTAAGTGTTACTATATATGCCAAAATACCACATAAACTACAAACAAAAAAGCAAATTGTTGTCTCCACAAACAAGTGGCATGACACGTCATCACTATAATCGACCGCAGCATATGTTAGGACTGCAGTTATTACAATTTTGTTACTCCATATTACAATTATGTAACTACAAACGATAGGTAACAATTATGTAACGACAAACGATTGCATTATGTTACACTAACTACAATTATGTACCTACAAACGATATGTAACAATTATGTAACGACAAACGATTGCATTATGTTACACTTTGCCAATTATGTAACAGTTGCATTAACAAGATGTAACTTTTATGTAACTTTAACTACAATTATAAGGCCAAGACATTTATGTAATAGTTGCATTAACAAAATGTAACTACAATTATAAGGCCAACACAATTATGCATTAACACAATATAAGTCATACAATTATAGCACAATTCTGTATTACCAGTATCATCATACAAGTTAGGTGAAATATTAGACATTACTAAAGTGATAACTCTATGTAATGTAATAACCTAGCAGTATTACCATTGCACAATTATATGCGTAATATTACTGAATAATCACTATTTACTATGAATAATATATGTATACAATATTCATACAATTATGTTACTTTACAATATTATGTATTTCACTTAATTAGCTTATAAGTTCATTATAATGTGTATGTAGTATGTATTAATATATTATAACTATTAAATGTCGATGGTACGCCATTTTTGCGCGGCCGAGCAATGTGGTAGGTCTCCATATTATAATTGCAAATCATACTAGATAGATAGATAGATAAATAGATAGATAGAGAGACAGATAGAAGCAGGAAGTCAAATGATGAGAAGGTGTTGTGTCTGCGAGAATCGAGCAGTGCTAAGCATGCTTACACACTCTTAACACTGAGGAAAGCTGACGACAGCGGCCAGTAAGGAGATGATGCAGTTAGCTGTCAGCAGTCCTCTCGTGAACAAAGATCTAGTCCACCCCTGCTATACCAGAATTTAGGAAAGAGAGCTCAGACGGAGATTAGCCACCGAACAGGCTAGACAGAAGGAGACAAGCGACCCTAGAGAGAGGTCGAGACGGAGATTAGCCTTAGAACAGAAAGAGAGAGAGATAGCGAGACAGGGAGGTAGCTACCCGGAACTTATACTCTTATACCTGTTTAATATTTCCAAGACAAATAAAAATAGTCCCATACTATTCTTTACCTCTCCCGTCACTACATGACATCTGGTGGGGAAACTACTACAAGATATAAAAGCCGCTCGACCACAAGTCTAAAATATACTTCTCTACAAGTAACTACAAAGTCTTTATGACACAGTGACCAAAACTGACCGCAATACTCCAAGTGTGGGCATACTAAGGAATTATACAAAGTGAGGACAATATTATCAGATTTATATTCAAATGCTCTACATATGAATCCAATCAATTTATTGGCCTTTTTCACAGCTTCTGTGCGTTGTTTACTTGGCTTTAAATCGTTTGTTATTATAACTCCTAAGTCTTTTTCATGGTTTACCCTCTCAAGCTGGACATTACTCATGCTATAACATGCTCTTACATTTTTACTGCCAATGTTTAGCATTTTGCATTTGTTAGTATATGAAATCCATTTGCCATACTTGGGCCCAGTTGAACAGTCGATCAAGATCTCTCTGAATTGCCTGCCTTTACAGTGCTGTGAAATCCATTTGCCATACTTGGGCCCAGTTGAACAGTCGATCAAGATCTCTCTGAATTGCCTGCCTTTACAGTGCTGTATCTGCTGTGTTACCTATTTTAGTATCGTCAGCAAATTTTGAAATTATACAACATAATCCTTCATCAATATCATTGATATATATTAAGAAAAGAACAGGACCTAACACTGAACCCTGCGGCACTCCACTTGTAACGTTTATCCATGCTGACTCTTTTCCATTTATTACAACTCTCTGCCTTCGTCCGGTGACCCAATCTTCTACCCCCCCCCCCGAGAACACTGCCGCTGAAACCATGTGCCTTTAGCTTCTTAAGGAGTCTTTTGTGTGGGACTGTCAAAAGCCTTTTGAAAATCAAGGTAAACAACATCAACAGATTTAGTGTCGTCATACATGCTCAGTATATCATGGAAAAAGTCCTCCTTCCACCATCACTACTACCACCCTGCTTCCACCATCACCACCAGCACCATCACCATAACCACCCTCCTCCTCTTCCTCCTCCTCGTGTCTGTCTTTGTTTTCATTTCGTTATTACCCCAGTCCTTCCTCCACCTATTTATTTTCCGTTATTTCCTTCCTACCTCCCTCCCTCACCCCTCTTTGCCACCTTCCATCTCCTTGTTTCCTCCTTTCTTCGGCAATTCCAGTTCTTCTCTTCACCGTGACTATTTTTATTCCCTCTGTCCTCCCACCATCGTGCCTCACCATCTCGGATCCTTCTTTCCTTTCTCAAACTTCGCTTTCTTTTTTAGTTCTGTCTTCTTCGCCCTTCTATTCATTCTCTCTCTTCCTGCCTTGTCTTACAATTCCATTATTCCCTTACGTTCCATCCAGCCATTTTTTTCTTCCTCCTTTCTTTCCCCAGTCCTACCACCACCTCTAGTCTCTTCTTCTTCCTCCTGGTTCCTCTTGTTCCCCCTTATCTTTATCTTCTTTATCATATTTCGTTCCTTCCAGTATGTTCTCTCTTCTGTTTTCTCTACCCTTTCCCCCAGCACCTCTCCTCTCATCTTCCTTTTTTTCTTTTTTCCTCTCCTTCCCCTCCCACAGTCTCTCAACTCTTTCCGTCATTTCCTTTGGTTCGTTTATTCATTTACCTCTCCCTCGTCTTCCTCCCTTTCCTTTACTCTTAAAAGTTTCCTCTCTTTCTCCCACCTCTCCAAACTCTCCTTTATTTCCTTTTCATTGTACCTTCCAATTCTCTCATCCTTATCTCTCTCCTCCCCCTCTCCACCCCCCCAGGCCCAGCTCCCGTTTGAGGAACTGCCAGTTATTAGCTCGCGTTAATTACTGTGGAATGATGTCCCTGATGACGCTCTCACATGATAATGAACTCCTTAATTAAAATGATTTTGTCTTAGGTTTTATTATACTTTTATCCTTCATTCTTTTAACGGTGTTTGAAATGATTATATTTTTCATCTGCCTCATCATGGATTAATTCTTTTAATTCCGTCTCTAAGCCAGTTCATTTTTTCCACGTTTAGCCGTGTTTTAAATGACAATTATTCCATAATCCTCAACGTGACTTTTTTGTGTGTGTGTCTTGGTGCTTCGATTTATTTTCATTAGCTTCATAAAGGACTTTCAGATTACTTTCTCTCGACCGTCGTATTTTTTTTTTTTTCCACTCTCGTGCCTAATGGTTCTTGAATGTCATAATAATACATGCAGGTACAGAAGAGTTTTTCACTCAGGGGTCCGCGAACCACAACGGGGCAGCGGACAGCTGTCAGGAGGACCGTGAAATGGCTGAGATGTGTTATATAGTCTACAGCTTACCACAGCGCGCTTCTTTTTTTTCTGTCTCTTTCACCCGCACCGTGCATTCGAAAAAAATCTTTTGATGTTTATCTTAATACTGATAGCGAAAAGATTTAGGGGAAATTTACTTCTTTTGATTTAACTCTAATTTCTTGGCATACAGCCATATAAATAAATTACCTGCTAAATGTCTACAATTATAGCCTTAGGCAAGATGAGTGAAGAGAAGGGTAACTTTAAATGAGGCTGAAATTAAATATTCGAGGTAATTACTCTATAACCTGTAAGTAAGTTGAGGCAAGATATTTAGAAAAAAATTTAAACCAGCAATACTGAAGTTCTGACCGATGTCTGGCTACATACTGTCACGGTCTTGTATTCAGAACACAAACAAAAAGTTCCCGTCACATTTCAGCTAAGTAGTGTGTTCTTATGCTTTGAAGCGTTAAAATATTTTTGTTTCCTGCTTGACAGACAGTTAACAACGCCCGCGGTAACATTAACAGGCGGGCAAACTGTTTCAATATATGTGTGGATGACTGATGGATGGATGGATGAACAGATACTGATTTACTATCATTATCATTATGAAGTAGTTCTCAAACGTGTTTCACATAATCTGACTACTGTGTCCGAGCATACACAGCAGAATGCTTTATAACTCATGTTTCCTTGTCGTCTTCGTCGGCAAAAATCATCATCTTCAACACATCACCAACATCATTATCACCCTCACCGCCCTCATTATCATTTTTGTTATTACAACCACATCATCAATTTCACCGTCCTCCCCCTCCTCCTCCTCATATTTATCATCTTCACCGTCCTCCTCCTCCTCCTCCTGCTGCTCCTCCTCCTCTCCCTCCTCATCCTCATCATCATCAGAATTCGCCGTCCTCATTATCACATCATCATTATTATCGTCATCATTACCCTCATCATCATCATCATCATGATCGTCTTTCGTGATCGTCATCCTCAAAAATCCAAATTCCCATTTGAAAGATGGCATGAAGTATTATCTAATAACACTGAAAGAGAAGGCATAAATGTGGAGTCCTATTATCAGTACCATCCTAATCACCAGCATCATCTCAACCCTACAGCCATTTCCCACTTAAAAGACAGAGTAACGTTGGGTTCACAAATAATGAAAGAATGAACATCATTGGGAGAAGTACGGCAATCATCATCATCATCATAATCATCATCCTTGCAGCCTTAACTCAGACCTAAATGATGTCGTGAGGGGAGATCCAGAAGCAAAGAAACAGAAAGCATAAACTTGGAGAACAACTACACGGCATGTCCACTGCCCTGTGAAATGACCCACACAATATTACAAACGTCATATAATCCTATGAAGTCCAGACTCCACCTGTGTGTGTGTGTGTGTGTGTGTGTGTGTGTGTGTGTGTGTGTGTGTGTGTGTGTGTGTGTGTGTGTGTGTGTGTGTGTGTGTTACTATTCTTTACTAACAAAAATTTTAAAAACTTATTAAGACTATGATAGTTTTTCCATTTTCATGGTTTCTTTGTCTGAATCTACCTCACTACATCTTAATGTAGATGTCAGACTGGAATGACTGATGATATAAAGCGCACACACACACACATTATATATATATATATATATATATATATATATATATATATATATATATAATACTTCGTTTATATTTGTTTTGCCATTCGCTAAAACAGCATAAGAACTCTAATATTACAATGTCAACAGTGCTCATAAGGTGTGTCGTAAGATTATCTGGTATGCTGGCGTACCGGCAGGTGCCAATACATTTCTTAAATAAATACACGTACAGAGTAAGACTGCGAGAGTGACTACAATTTTCCCCCTCCCCACGTCATTGCATCCCACCTTTACGTCACTGTTCCCCTCTCATGTCCCCATTTCCTTTCACGTCACCCCCTTCACCAACTCCACTGTGCTGCTGTGTACTGCCGACCCCTTCACCAAGTATACCGCCCCAAACCTTCCCTTTCACCTTTCCCCCTTTTCCTCCATTACCCTCCCCCTTCCTCTTTCCTCCCATTCTCCCGCCAGTATGAAAGAAAACGCTAAAATTCACGTAGCTTCTTTTATCTCCTGCTTGTGTTTGTCATGTTTCCCCAACTTTTCCTTCACGAAGTCGTTTCGATTTTTCCATGCGTACCCTGATCGCTCGTCCCCACCTCCGTGCCGGGAAACAACAGAAAATTCTCTCTGTGTCAGAAAAAAGGAGATTAAATAAGTCTGCGCCCATGGAGACCTGGCGTAGCAGCAGCCATGTTGACGGGACAAATTTCGCGATTGCAATGCACGGCTGTCAATACGGCCCAATTCGGCGCCGCCTTTTTCCCCACAACAATTTATCGCTCGGCAGTTTTGCTTAATGTTAAGATACTGTGACCTGACCCGTAGAACTGAGATCTGACACGGTAACAGCCAATTCCGTGTTACCTCTTTGGAGAGTGTGAGGGTCCAAGGATAGACCACCATAGTCCAGAACATTTACGCCATATCAAACCAGCTACTTCCCAGGCTGTATTTTACCTGAGAGGAAGCAACGACAACAATAACAAAAACGTGCATTGATCTATCCCTAGCGTCTGATGACGCAGGTAAAAATTTCCGGCCACCTTTGGTATTCGAATCCGAGTCAGCCATCATCGTACAATTGGGATGCGTCCTAATTTATCTCAGCTTTTTATAGTTGGGGAAAACTTGGAAATTCCCTTTACTAGTATCAGGGGAACTTTAATATGCAGTTTTTATTAAACACACTAAATTAATAAATAAAAAGAAAACGTATGAGTGATTTATTACGAGGACTGTGTATACATTTGATTACATTAATGTAACTCCATTTTTTACTCTAACAGTGTTGAACGTTTTCATAATATTTTGAGGAGAGTGCTGGGCTGGGAAGATTAAATCGCGATTTTAAACATTACTGCTCACTGAAAATACACTTATGCTTGCACACGTTCATGTGACGCAATGACGTGATGATATGCAGCACCGACACGCTCCTTGCCTCGCCATGTGATGCAATGACGTGATGGTATGCAGCACCGACACGCTCCTTGCCTCGCCATGTGATGCAATGACGTGATGGTATGCAGCACCGACACGCTCCTTGCCTCGCCATGTGATGCAATGACGTGATGGTATGCAGCACCGACACGCTCCTTGCCTCGCCATGTGATGCAATGACGTGATGGTATGCAGCACCGACACGCTCCTTGCCTCGCCATGTGATGCAATGACGTGATGGTATGCAGCACCGACACGCTCCTTGCCTCGCCATGTGATGCAATGACGTGATGGTAGGCAGCACCGACACGCTCCTTGCCTCGCCATGTGATGCAATGACGTGATGGTAGGCAGCACCGACACGCTCCTTGCCTCGCCATGTGATGCAATGACGTGATGGTAGGCAGCACCGACACGCTCCTTGCCTCGCCATGTGATGCAATGACGTGATGGTAGGCAGCACCGACACGCTCCTTGCCTCGCCCCGTCTGACTCCTCAAGGTGCTTTGGCCAGGGAAAATATCAGGCAAAATTGCGAGTGTTGAGTTAAAGGTGATAACTTGGTGAAGCAGCGGATGTTGTGCCCGTCTGTCCCCGCCCGTGTCACCTGGCTCTGTGTACTTACTTGAGCTGCCAACACCAGGTATTACTAACTGTGGGTCGTCAGGTATTACTAACTGTGGGTCGTATTCTAAGTGGCATAGGAAGCTGCCAAAACCAGGTATTACTAACTGTGGGTCGTATTGTAAGTGGCACAGGAAGCTGCCAACACCAGGTATTACTAACTGTGGGTCGTATTGTAAGTGGCATAGGAAGCTGCCAACACCAGGTATTACTAACTGTGAGTCGTATTGTAAGTGGCATAGGAAGCTGCCAACACCAGGTATTACTAACTGTGGGTCGTACTGTAAGTGGCATAGGAAGCTGCCAACATCAGGTATTACTAACTGTGGGTCGTACTGTAAGTGGCATAGGAAGCTGCTAACACCAGGTATTACTAACGGTGGGTCGTATTGGAAGTGGTATAGCAGGCTGTGTAGCACCTTTTCTCAATGATTTATTCAGCAAATTACACCACATCCTCCTCTTGCGCATTACTGACGCAAACTGTCTCTATATTGAAATATCATTTAACAGACCGTGAATTTAAGATCCGAAATGCAAAACAGATCACTTAGAAAGAGTTGCTATGCAGCCTCCCATACCATCTAGTATACCTGTACGATCCTGTGTCGCCTCATGTATCACTACTCCTGTGTCCTTTAACACATGTTGATGAGAATACGGCACCAAGACACACCGGCCAGACACACGAACCTCTGACACACTACACTTGACGGAGGTGGAGGCGACGAGGGCGGGAGGGGTGAAGGAGAATATAATGAGGGAGATGAGAGGGATAGGGGAAAGAAATGACAGAGAGAGAGGAAAGTGGAATAGGTGTGGGAATGGTGAAGGCAAAACGAGAGATATTGCAGGGAGAGAGGAAGAATGAGGAAGAGAAAGTGAAAGACAAAAATGGGGGAGAAACGAGATAGAACGAAGGGGTGAAGAAAGAAAAAGGGAGAGAATAAGGAGCAGATGAAGAAGAAAAGAAATTACATTGAGAAGAAAAAGGAAGGAATGAGGAAATGGGAAGGAGATAGGACGGAAAGCAGCTCACATTATGAAGGTGTTAATTAATACCAGAGTAAAATTAATACCAGTATAATAATTATAACTCCAGTTTAGCATTCTGATGGTTATTGAATCCTCTAGTCGGCAAAAGTTAAATATTCATTGTGTTTCTACTTGTTACATTTCACATCTTTCAAAAACCAGGTAGCTCCCTCCCCAACCCCACCCCTGTATGAATAGGAGACAAAATAGCCATGGAAAACAATAACCTTCACCCCTCTGTCGTTACTTCCTTCCGACTTTTCTGCCGGTATGGTGCTTGCAAAAGCAGTAATACATGCAGTTTTGTCAGCAACAGCCAGCAGATACAACGTTCAGTGACTGTTTCCGTGCACATTAACATGGCAGTAACATCAGTTAAAATGAGCGAAAAAGTGACATTTCCGTATAGGAAAAATAGATGAATCAGAGAAAATACCAGTCATGAGTATTGTTTGTGCGGCTGAGGAACGGCTCCCTCCCCACACAATATTCCACATTATATTTGAAATGTAATTGTACTTTTATTTTATGCTCGTTTCGTGTTGGCAGTATTAAGCGCAGGGGAATGGTGGCGGCTGATATTACACCAACAGCTATTATCTGAAAATTTGTTGGGGACAGAGGGTTCTTGACCCAAGTTTGGTGCTACTTTCACATGACATAAGCCTTCGTATTATTTTATTTGTTCGCTCTCTCTCTCTCTCTCTCGCTCTCTCTCTCTCTCTCTCTCTCTCTCTCTCTCTCTCTCTCTCTCTCTCTCTCTCTCTCACACACACACACACACACACAACTATTACATTATCATCAAACCCAGACACCGAAGTTTTCCCTGCCCACACAGCAACACAACGCTCAGAGTCAGACAGGGCATAGAGTGTAAACATTAACCTTCGTTATTTGAGCATCATTCCGAAGGCACCAAGAGCAACATCAAACACCACCGATACCCCTTGTGTGTGTGTGTGTGTGTGTGTGTGTGTGTGTGTGTGTGTGTGTGTGTGTGTGTGTGTGTGTGTGTGTGTTTTACAACAATATTCTTTATTAACATATTTTAAAAAATCATTAAGACTGTATGATAGTTTTCCCATTTTCACGGTTTCTTTGTCTGAATCTACTTCACTCCATCTTAATGCAGATGTCAAACTGGAATGACTGATGATATTTTATATATATATATATATATATATATATATATATATATATATATATATATATATATATATATATATATTCGTTTCATTTTTAAAGGCTCCAACATGCTTGCATGTGTCGACCTTGGTCACCTAATGGCGGCTTTCCACGCTGCACGATCCATTGCAGCCTCCCTGTTCAGTCCCTTAACCCTGAGGTCACACTTAATGACCTCGTCCCATGTCTTTCTCGGTCTACCCCTCATAACCCCACCCCCAATATTAACAATTCTCACGTTCCTCACCCAATTATCATCCCCCATCCTCTCCACATACACACAGACACACACACACACACACACACACACACACACACACACACACACACACACATATATATATATATATATATATATATATATATATATATATATAGATAGATAGATAGATAGATAGACAGATAAATAGATATAATACTTCGTTTATATTTGTTTTGGCATTCGCTGAAACAGAATAAGAACTCTAACATCACAATGTCAATAGCGTTCATCAGGTGTGTCATAAAGATCACCTGGTGTGATGGCGTACCGGCAGGTGCCAATACATCTCTTCATTACTGTATATACACGTACCGAGTGAGACTGTGAAAGTGACTAGAAGGTTGTTCTGTACTTTTCCCCTTCCCCACGCCATTGCATCCCCTTATTGTCACTGTCCCCCTCTCATGTCCCCATTTCCTTTCACGTCACCCCCTTCACTCACTCCACTGTGCTGCTGTGTACTGCCGACCCCTTCACCCGGTACACCGCCTCAAACCCTCTCTTTCACCTTTCCCCCCCTTCCTCTATTACCCCGTCCCTCTTTCCTCCCATTCTTCCGCCAGTATAAAAGTGAAGGGCTAAAATTCACGAAGCTTGTTTTATCTCTTCCTTGTGTTTGTCATATTTCCCCAACTTTTCCATCGCGAAGTCGTTTCGATTTTTCCACGAGTACCCTGATCGCTCGTCTCCATCTCCGTGCCGGGAAGCAACAGAAAATTTATCTTCGGGTCTGAAAAAGGAAGATTAAGTACGTTTGCGCCCATGGAGACCTGGCGTAGCAGCAGCCATGTTGACTGGACAAATTTCGCGACTGCAAATCACGGCTGTCAATACGGCCCAATTCGGCGCCGTGTTTTTGTCCACAACACTTTATCGCTCGGCAGTTTTCCTTAATGTTTGAAAACTGTGACCTGACCCGTAGAACTGGGATCTGACATGGTAACAGCCAATTCCGTGTTACCTCCTTGGAGAGTGGGAGGGTCTGAGGATACACCATCAGTGTCCAGAATATTTAAGCCATTTAAGACCAGTTACTTCTCAGGCTGTATTTTACCTGAGGGGAAGCAACAACAAAAGTAACAACAAAAACACGCATTGATCTATCCCTGGCGTCTAATGACGCAGGGAACAATTTCCGGCCACCTTTGGCATTCGAATCCGAGCCAGCCATCATCATACGATTGGGTTGCGTCCCAATTTATCTCAGCTTTTTATATAAAACTGGTACTGTCAGTCGGGAGAAACTTGGAAATTTCCATTACTAGTATCAAGGGATCTTTAATAAGCAGTTTTTGTTAAACATACTAAATAAATAAAAAGAACACGTATAAGAGTGATTTCTTACGAGAACTAGGTATACATTTGATTACATTAGTATAACTCCACTTTTTACTCTAACAGTGTTGAAGCTTTTACAGAATATTTGAGAAGTGTGCTGGGCTGGGAAGATTAAATCGCGATTTTAAACATTACTGCTCACTGAAAATACACTTATCTTTGCACCTGTTCATGTGATGCAATGGCGTGATGATATGCAGCACCGACACGCTCCTTGCCTCGCCATGTGATGCAATGGCGTGATGATATGCAGCACCGACACGCTCCTTGCCCCGCCATGTGATGCAATGACGTGATGGTATGCAGCACCGACACGCTCCTTGCCTCGCCATGTGATGCAATGACGTGATGGTATGCAGCACCGACACGCTCCTTGCCTCGCCATGTGATGCAATGACGTGATGGTAGGCAGCACCGACACGCTCCTTGCCTCGCCATGTGATGCAATGACGTGATGGTAGGCAGCACCGACACGCTCCTTGCCTCGCCATGTGATGCAATGACGTGATGGTATGCAGCACCGACACGCTCCTTGCCTCGCCCCGTCTGACTCCTCAAGGTGCTTTGGCCAGGGAAAATATCAGGCAAAATTGCGAGTGTTGAGTTAACGGTGATAACTTGGTGAAGCAGCGGATGTTGTGCCCGTCTGTCCCCGCCCGTGTGTCACCTAGCTGCGTGTACTTACCTGAGCTGCCAACACCAGGTATTACTAACTGTGGGTCGTATTGTAAGTGACATAGGAAGCTGCCAACACCAGGTATTACTAACTGTGGATCGTATTGTAAGTGGGTCAGGAAGCTGCCAACACCAGGTATTACTAACTGTGGGTCGTATTGTAAGTGGCATAGGAAGCTGCCAACACCGGGTATTAGTAACTGTGGGTCGTATTGTAAGTGGCATAGGAAGCTGCCAAAACCAGGTATTACTAACTGTGGGTCGTATTGTAAGTGGTAGAGGAAGCTGCCAACACCAGGTATTACTAACTGGGGGTCGTACTGTAAATGGCATAGCAGGCTGTGTAGCACCTTTTCCTCAGCGATTTATTCAGCACATATTTACACCACAACGTCCTCTTGTGCGTTACTGATGCAAACTTTCCCGATATTAAAACGATATTATTTGACAGAACGACATGCAAAACAATCGCATAGGAAGAGGTGCTACGAGCCTCACATACCGACCAGTATACCTGTACGGTCATGTCGCCTCATGTGTCACTACCCATCTGTCCTTTAACATATGTTGATGAGAACACGGCACCAAGACACACCGGCCAGACACACGAACCCCTGACACACTAAAACTGATGGAGGTGGAGGCGACGAAAGGGGAAGATTTGAAGGAGAATGTAATGAGGGGGATGAGAGGGATAGGGACAGAAATGACTGAGAGAGACGAAAGGAAAGTGGAATAGGTGAGGGAATGGTGAAGGCAAAACGAGAGATATTACAGGGAGAGAGAAAGAACGAGGAAAAGAAAAGTGAAAAACAAAAATGGGTGATAAGAGAGAGCGAAGGGGTGAAGGAACAGAAAGGGAGAGAATAAGGACCAGGTGAAGAGGAAAAGAAATTACAATGAAAAGGTTGGGGAAGGAATGAGGAAATGGGATGTAGACGGGACGAAAAGCATCTGTTATTATGAAAGTGAGTTAGTTAATACCAATGTAATATTAATACCAGTATAGTAATCATAACTCCAATTTAGCATTCTTATGCATATTAAGTCTACTAGTAGGTAACAGTCAAATTTTCTTTCCTACTTAATAGGCTACATTTCACATCTTTCACACACCAGGTAGCTCCCTCCCCAACCCCACCCTTGTATGAAACGAAGAATAAATAACCATGAAAGACTGCAACCTTCATCCTTCCGTCGTTACCTCCTTCCGACTTTTCCTGCCGGTGTGCCGCTTGCAAAAGGCTGTAATAAATGCAATTTTGTCAGCAACAGAAGGCAGATATAGCACTAGGTGACTGTTTCCGTGCACATTAACGTGGTAATAACATCAATGAAAATGAGCGAAAACGTGATTTATTTCCGTGTGAAAACAAAAACTATTAGAGAAGATAACAGGAGTACTGTTTGTGCGGCTGAGGAGCGGCTCCCCCACCACACAATATTATACAATGTTTTTGAAATGTAATTTATGTTTTACTGTATGGTCGTTCCGTGTTGGCAGTATCAGGCGTGGGGGAATGATGGCGGCTGATATTACATCAACACCTGTTATCTGGAAACTTGTTGAGGACAGAGGGTGCTTGACCCAAGTTTGGTGCTACGATCACATGACGTAAGCCCTCACATTACATTATTTGCTCTCTCTCTCTCTCTCTCTCTCTCTCTCTCTCTCTGTGATTCGCTTTTCGTTCACAAATTGGAGAAAGAAACACCGATGTGGGACTTAGTGTGTATTGACGTTTCGCCTCATGGCTTCCTCAGAATACAATTGCTGCGATTGTATTCTGAGCAAGCCATGAGGCGAAACGTCAATTCACACTAAGTCCCACATCGGTGTTTCTTTCTCCTGTGTGTGTGTGTGTGTGTGTGTGTGTGTGTGTGTGTGTGTGTGTGTGTGTGTGTGTGTGTGTGTGTGTGTGTGTGTGTGTGTGTGTGTGTGTGTGTGTGTGTGTGTGTGTGTGTGTGTGTGTGTGTGTGTGTGTGTGTGTGTGTGTGTGTGTGTGTGAGAGAGAGAGAGAGAGAGAGAGAGAGAGAGAGAGAGAGAGAGAGAGAGCAACGAGAAAACAAGTCACATATCCACCAATCTGAACACACTGAACAAAAAATGAGAGTAAAACTATGGTAAGTGTATGAGGGAGTGACTCTGAGAGTAAGAAAGTGAGTTTGTAGGTGTGTAAGCCAGTGACAGTGAGTGTGAGAGAGTAATTTGGCATAAGAGAGTTCCTGAGAGAATGTGAGTGTGAATGAATACCAATATGAGACCATGTGTGTGAGTGGTTGAATGAGTGTGTGAATAAGTGCTAATGTGAGACAGTGTGAGTGGGTGAATGAATGTCAATGTGAGACAGTGTGAGTAAATGTTTGTGAATGAATGTTAATGTGAGAGGGTGAGTCGGTGAACGAGTGTGTGAATTACTGCTAGTGCGAAACAGTGTGAGAGCGAATGTGAGAACGACTGAGTTTGGAATTATGTATATATTGTGTGTCTGATATTTATGTGTGTTGTCAGAAGATGGTGGTCAGCCCACGGGGGAAACAAGAACACATCCATTTCTGACGGACACAGATTTTTCAAAAACAGTTATGTGCCAAATTTCATTCCGATCTTCCCAGCTGTGTAGGACCTGATGGCACACAGACACACATTCTGAATCCTTATATGGTATGGGGGACGACTCGAGACAATAGTACCACTCTTCTTACTTCACTGACAAGACTGATCATGGAAATATAATTAATTTTTGTGAATCAAATATACCGCATAATCATCAGCGTTTTTCCCGTTTCCACTGTCGTTCAGGTGTGCGTTGGTAAGCTGACTCCAGCAAAGTTTTCATCAGCGAATTGTCTTGGAGCCTCATTCTCTTCTAAGGTTTCTGCACCTCCTCCTTAGCAGTATTTTGTACATCATGCCTCTGTGGTGCCTTTCTCTGCTATTTTCATGGTTAGTATCCCTCGACTACCAGGACGTTCATTTCCTTATCATTCGTGGCATCTCCAGACAATTTCATTTAATTTAGGTGGAGAATTTAAAACACGAAGGCGCTAGATATATTCTAAATATGCCCCTTCAATACTTAACTTGAAGAAGATAGCTTAATAAAATCGTCTAGGATAGTATGATAAATAAGAAAAAAAAGTTAAGATAATGAATGAGATAATATGGATATATTTGGCACTGTTAACACGCCAGGTTATACAGAAACACACCGAAAGGGAAGAGGTATATGTTAAATATAATAACCCAAAGAGTGGAAGCGCTGACTATTCTTGCCGACAAAAAACAAAGGTTCACTCTTGTACGCTTCATCCTTTCTCTTTCCCAATTCTGCAAGCGCCATCCACTGTGTGATTTGTTTCACTGAATCCATAATTAATTTCTGCTTTCAGATTCGTGCACGTCAGAGCCTAAATAACATTTCACAGCTTCAAGTCCTCCATCCCTCCCTTCCACAATTTCATCATACACTCCAGCTTCTCTGGGTAGGAATCTAAATTCCCTCACCTAAAGTCAGTCATTTTATACAGGAGCAGTTTCCTCTCAAATGTTTTACCCTTGCTGGCACAGCCGCATCAACTGTGTGTGTGTGTGTGTGTGTGTGTGTGTGTGTGTGTGTGTGTGTGTGTGTGTGTGTGCGCGTGTGTGCGCGCGCGCGTGTTGCCAACCTACACATGTACTGTTGTTTCCTCAATCCCTTCAGTACGATGACACTTTTACTTCATTCGGGTTCTCTTAGTGTGCGTCAATACTTGCCCTTAACAGTCCTTTGGTTTTCACAGCCAGCCTAATAAAACCCGTGACTGTGTGTACCCACCTTGGTTGCAGTGCCAGTGCAGCCAGCGTCAGTCTCCTGTGGTTTATTACCCACTAAATACTAATGTAAAACACATGTACTAACCCTCAATTGGACGGGGCAACTCTTTTATTCCATTTCGGCCTCGGCCGGACGATTTTATTCACCTGAGTTAATCACAGGAGACATTGTTAATACCTGTACCACTTACCTTCTCATTGTCGGATCACCTCTAGCATTATATTCCACTAGTGCCACATGATTTTACTGATATTAGTGAGTCACACAGTCATAGTGTCAAACGACTACACAAAATAATACACGTATATCTAGTGTAATTTAGGGTCATTTGGTGTCAGGTTTAAGGTAAAAGAAAAAAAAGATGGCATTTTGCAAGCACAGGGAACGCCAGGGAGGGAAGAAAGATGGCGAGATGGGAGAAGCAGAGGAAGCTGAGGGGAAGTTAGAATAAGAAATTATGAGCATCCTGGAGTGGCCAGGAATGTGAGAGAACGATGGTGAGGTGAGTGAAGTGGAGGTACTGGGAGCTACTGCAGGTGGGGGGATGGGAAGGCAGAGAGAGAGAGAGAGAGAGAGAGAGAGAGAGAGAATGTGTACTAAAGAGGGTGAAAACACACGAGAGGGAAAGAGAAAGGATGTATGAGGTCAGGCGAGAAAAGAAATTAAATAATGAGACAACAGAGCCATAAAACGGTGTGACACAAGACAGAATATGAAAACAGCCAGAGATACAGAATGGTGTGAAAGTAGAAGACATAGAAAGATGAGTGTGTGAGGTGATAGAAAATGAAGAATGTGTGTACTGGCAGTAAGATGAGTGTGTGAGACAGAAGAGAGAGAGAGAACACAACATGTAAGCAGAACGAAACCAAGAAAGGATGTGTGAGCTGAAGATGGAATAAGACAAAGAACATTGTGTGTGTGTGTGTGTGTGTGTGTGTGTGTGTGTGTGTGTGTGTGTGTGTGTGTGTGTGTGTGTGTGTGTGTGTGTGTGTGTGTGTGTGTGTGTGTGTGTGTGTGTGTGTGTGTGTGTGTGTGTGTGTGTGTGTGTGTGTGTGTGTGTCTCTTTAATAAAGGAAAACTAAACAACGTCAGCTTCAGTAAGTAATACACTGTAGTAACTACCATTATCAGTGACAGCAGCACAAAGTAAGTAATACGGATTCGAATGTGAGACTTAAAAACAAAAATTGGTTTCTATTATATTATAACTTCATGCACTGAACAATAACAATGAATTCTGGATGATGCTGGAGATACTACATCGAGAGAGAGAGAGAGCTGTAGGAATAAAATATACAGTAGTTGCTGTAAATAGTTTCCCTAACTACGTCGAAACTGTGGGTCAAATGTCAGAGGCACAAGGTGGAGGTAAATGTCAGAGGCACAAGGCAAAGTCAAGGGTTTGGCCATTAACGATTGCAGGTTGCGGGTTTGGCAATATATATATATATATATATATATATATATATATATATATATATATATATATATATATATATTTGAGTATGGGTCTGGGTGTGGCGGAGCGGGAGGAGTTTTATTTACGTATTTTGAAGGCAGCTCTTGGGAATAATAAATTCAGTCTGACAAGGCATTGTTTGCGTTTATACTTGCTACCATCAGACACCTTTACTCAGCTGGGTAGGGACAGTGTGACCTGGAGGGGTAAAAAACAGCCTTAGATGGTCCCCTCATAAATAGGCAGCTTTGACAATCCTAAACTTGCCTGCCAAATAAAAGTGTTTGGTAGTAACGAGAATGACCTGAAAGGACATCATGGAATTGAAAGGATTATAATTATATATAAAGGTAACCATTTCACTTATTTGTTTTATATTTGCTATCACAGACGACTTTATTTAGGAGAGAAGCACCGTAGTGAACGAGCTGTATAACTTTACTGCTTCTACTGACATCATCATCGTCATCACCAGCATCATCATCATTACTTTTGTGTGTGTGGGGGGGGGGGAGATATTTGTGTTACCCAGTATAAATCTAACACTCTCATACTTTTAAACTGCAGAGATATATATTATTTTACGTTTTTTTTTTTTTTTTTTTTTTTTTTTTAGTGGACATGTGCAAATAGGTTTAAAATTCTAAATACCGGTTTATATGATTCTACTGTTGCAAGATAATTTCACTGCATAGTTATAACGCAGCAATGTTGATTTGCACATGAATGTTGTTCATGACAACAAAATTCAGCATAGATCAGGAATACAATGGAAGACTAGAGTAAAATCATCAGGAACAGGAAATTAACTCCGTGCCAAAAAAGAAAAATATATACTCAGTGTTTCCGTCTAGCTTGCAGGTGGCAGACTTGTAGTGTAACACAACTCCTTAACATAGAAACTGGCGATATTCAGACGGATATTATATGATATTACGTATTACACGGAGATTTAAAAAAAATGACATCTTAGAATAGAAGAAAACATACTGTAACACATACACACCACAGCTTAAAGGCGCGTTTCTCGACAACCGCTTACCTGCGTCGTGCCGGCGTAACCGTAAGCCGGAATAACTGCCGTGACTGCAGTGGCGACGGCCTGTGACTTTCCTGGTGGTGTAGTGGTCAGAACACCTCATAGGGAGTGACTTTCTTGACACACAGTTTCGATATCTCAGATATGGCTGTACACTGATCTATCCTGCAAGTATAATAAACTACGATAGCCTAGCCTCGGGCCCTTATACCTGGAAGGGGTCAATATGGTACTGGTTGTTGCCGCTTCAACTAATCTGGGGCAGATTAACCGATTAGTTCAGTGCTCAGTTCTGGCCACTACAAGTGCTGTTAGGCAATAATGATTTTTTTTTTTTTTGATAAATATTAAGTCATGCACGGACCTAGTCACATGAGCTAGGTCCATCTTGTCAGTTCAGGTCCAGTAAGGTCAGTCTGGATTCATAAAGTCCAGTTCAGGGTCATTTAGATCCAGTTTGGCTCTCTCAGAATTTAGAGAGCTCCTTCACAACCATCTGGCCCAGTGACATCATTTCAGCTTGATTCAGAACCCCAGAGAGAATCAGTTAAACGCCGTCTTCCTTAACCAACCTCGTGTAGTTGATAGGCATTAATTTCCCCCCCCCCTCCATCGCTCTCTCTCTCTCTCTCTCTCTCTCTCTCTCACCTGCCTTTACCATCACTCACCCTCTATCTTCACCTCACACCAAAAACCTGTCCACCGGCTTCCCTGCCTGCCTGCCTGCCTCTCCACCCTTATTCCCCCACAGTCTTTCTCTCTCATCATGGTGTTTCCTACCCTCCTCCTGCCTCCCGCCCTGCCTGCCTGCCTACCACGGGACTGGTGAGCAGGTGGTGCTGGGGGTAAGAAGTTGGGCAATTACACGAGAGTGGTGGAACCGGCGAGGTGACAAAATGTTCTTTATTAGAAAACTTCCACTCGAATATTTCACCTGTCAGTCACGACAGCGCCTCCAGTTTAGTGACGATGATGGTGGTGGAGACTGTGGTAGGGATTCTGTGTCTGCATCCTTCGCTCACAATCTTATGGGTGCCACCCAGTTACCCTGGTTGTATATCGGTTAATGTTCTAACAACGATGGGACCAAACAATGTACATTTCTACTTTCTGCCAGCGTAGTAACGCGCTGACGAGGAGCCTACATGTGACAGTGCTGAGCATACTGGGTAAAGCAACTGCGGCGTCCATCCGGGAGCCATAAATCAAATTTCCTTGCACTTCGCCGTACGAAGGACCCTGGCCCAACACTGGCGAGGCACTGTCTACCACAACTGGCCGCCGGCTCCCTACATAATGTATGTGCTATACTGTACGTGTAGGACCTTCACACAGCAGTTGCTTACCTGTGGTCGACGGTCTGCTCGGCCAGACGTACCGGAGTTAAACAGCAGCAACAACGACATGCGTCGTGAGACGCCAGGCGTATGAGAGTGATGCGGCTTACTTTTTCTTGTGGAGACAGCTCTGGAATAAATCGTCGCCAACCTACAACGGCTAACTTCTCAGGGCGTCTAATCCCCACCACGACCCACAACCCACCATCACCCCACCCGTCCTGCCCACTCCTCTCCACCCACCACAACGTACGACCCATTGTTACAGGATATACTCGTACTTACCCCATCCTGCACCCCAAACACATTACACCCATCCCGCCCACTTCTCTCCACCCATCCCACCCAGCAGACATGTATGAAAGAACTAACTCAATATACTCATTAGCATGACCTGAGTACATCTGGTGGATCTGAAGGGACCTAAAGACCTAAACTGTCACAACTTGGAGACCACAGCACCGACAGGCCTGATCTTTTCAGCACACCTACAAAGACATTGTCTGAGTCGCTGTACTGTGCACTGACCGAAACTGTTCTGATGGACCTGAAGTGAACTGTACGAATTTCAAGGATCAAACGTGACTGAAAACAAGGCCTGAACTGATCGGCTGGGGCTTTAGCAAGAATTGAAGGAACAGCCAACATTTTGTCACTAAACCAAATAATATTCCAAGCCGGTAACAATATTTTGAATCTCTCTCTCTCTCTCTCTCTCTCTCTCACACACTCTCTCTCTCTCTCACACACACACACACACACACACACACACACACACACGTGAACTCCTCATCGATCTCATATAACATGGATCCCCAGTCGCCTGTGCGGTTAAGACTTCAATACCTTTTCACTAATGCCAAGTTTCCCTTCGATGTCGCAGCAGCAAAAACCCAGTAAGTACAAACGTTACTACTCCAGTGTATTGGTGCTCGTTTCTCCACAGTGCTGCTTTTTAGTGGGAGTTGGGATGAACATTAAGGTAAAAACAGCGGTGGGAGGTGATGATGGCAAGTATAAACCACAAACTTAAAATCTGACTACAGTATTCATCATTTTACTACCCATTCACTACTGATATTTCTGAAATACAGCTGATCCTGAGAGAGGAAGGGACGAAAGCAGGATGGAGTGGTGCTCATGAGGGTTGAAAAATAGGTATAGAGGGGAGAGAAAGAAGGGAAGAGAGATGAGGGTAGAGACGGTGGAGTTTGAATGGCGGTGAGGGGAAAGGAAGGGCTACTGAGGAGGGAGAATATGAAGGGTAGAATGATGGGGGTAGAGAAGGGGAAGGAGGCATGACGCTGAGAGGAGACGAGGGGTAACTGCAGGTTTTGATCGCCAAAAAATCATATACTTTTGGCCTCAATATTCTGGTGCATATCAAGGCCAAGCCGAGGGATACAGGCAGCGAGGGAGCCCAGCGCGACAATTAGGTTATGTCGTTCTGGTGAACTAATGACCACTGGATGCCAACGTTATAACTTTCCTGCCATTAAGTCGTGAAGAGGATTGCTTGTTTATACATTTATCTTCGCTCATCCAGCCAACAAACTCTTCATAATCAAAGTATGAGTTAATATTTATGTAAACAAATTCGAAAACCAAACAATCCATGATAACAAACATGTGTAATGGAGATCTCTGTGTGCTGTAAACTGGTTGGGATCCTTTATAAACAATGACTCAGTTGAGACGCTGTCGCTCATGTTGTTGATCCTGACACGTCCCTGATGAGCCGCCAACGCTTATTCGTATCTCATTCCCTATCACAGGTCAAGGTCAACATATTTTTCTTCTCTGAACAGTTCTTTTCCCTCGAGGGAGTAGCGGGTTGACAATGTGTTTGAATCCACGCATACTAACATTTGCCCTTCTTTAGTTACCTTAACATATTTCCAGTTTTAGCATACGGTGGTCCGATAGTCGTCCTGTTGCATTCCAAAGTGCCAACACATCATGCAGCCAATCCTTCACAAGCCTATCAACAAACACATAGTCCATCAGTGCCCGCTGTCCTACCACTCCACTCACCATATAGCAAAATATAGAAAAGATATGGTATGGGTGACAGAGCAGAAAGCAAGCAGTGTCGTGTTGCTGAGTGGATGAAGACACACACACAGTGAGGTGGTATGGACATGTGGACACAATGATGGGAAACAGGGTAACAAGGACAGTATTTAAGAAAGTTTTTGAGAGTGAAGTTCTGCTGGAAAAGATTGACGAGAAGAGTGTTTGGGAGTTAGGTACCGTAATGAGAGGTAATATAGAGACAAGGATAGTGTTAGTAGTCAGGAATTACAGTGTGACAAGGGCAGTGTCAAGGGCCAGGCAGTGTTGGGCAACATAGTGACAACACTGTGTCTGGGAGTCTGATAATGATGGATATCACAGTGACAACACAATGTTTAGGAGTCAGGCAATGCTGGATAACAGAGTGACAGCACATTGTTTGGGAAAACATTACACTGAAGATAAGTACACTAATGAATCAACATTGTGTGCTCTTATACTTACATATTTTGTCATAACTACAAAAAGAGTAGAATACAACTTACCTGAAAAAAATAACGCTGGATATACGTTAGAATCATACTTACTACTGTAATAACTACATCAATAATCATTAATAACACGAATAGCAGCAACATTTGTAAATTGTGCTTACATATACCAAATTAATTCAAGTGACTAACTTCCACTTGAGAAGCTGTTCAAATGTCATCTTATTTTCAAGAGTCTGATCTCGACCTGTAGTTGTGATTTTAAAAAATGGCCACTGTTCCTCTTATTAGGGGAGTAAGGAGGGGCACATAAGAAAGTGAAAGGGACTTACTTCATAAATTAATATTTGTGTACACTGTGGTTCAACTGAAACTGGTGGTCAAACAGATGACAGTTTAGAGCTATAAGACATTACACCTTAACCTAAATGCACAAATGTGCCTCTGTCAAAGGATAGTAGTTCTTCTGCTAGGAGCTTAAACATGTCTTCCTCCTACAGTTGTGGATCCTCTCCTGGTGTCGTCCTCTGGAGGACGTTACAGATGTACACTACTAGGCACCCTGTTATGGCCTTATGTTGGAGCAAAGGCTGCGTCCTCGGTGTGTTTGGTGACGAAAAGGGCAACTTGGAAGACAAGGAAGCTAATGTAGGTGAGTCTGACAAGTATGAAGATGATGAGTATGAGGTGTGAGTGGTCATGAAGTGGCCCTGTGGGTGGTGTGTGTAACACAGCACTAAGGGCACAAGATGGATCTGTGGGGAATGTACATAAGGTGGCACTGTGGATGTACTATGGCCCTTGCATGCTCTCATAGTAGAATGAGTGACAGTGACAAAAAGTATTTGTCTGTCCTAAATGGCTCGCTGACTGGAATTCCTTTGATGCCCCCTTTACTGAAGCAGGATGGTTCTCGATGCTCAGAGGAATACAGACATAATCCACAGGCTGTTCTCCCAACCCTGTGAGGCTGACAGTCCCCTCAATTGCCTTACTCTACCACACTGGGGATGAAAGGGAAGCCTTCGTGTGATGGCACTGTCATAACTGGGATGAGGAACTGCTCGGTTACACAAACGTCCCTCAACTCTCTCTGCATCCCTCAAAAGGAGGATGGTCGATTGCGCGATAAGGGATACTAAAGTCTGCAGTCCAATGGGTTCAAGTTTCAGATGAACCTGGAACTACAACAACAACTACTGCAGTACAACCACAACGAAAGACGAAGTTCAAGCATCATGTGGGCTCTCTGTAGTGCTGCATCATCGTTGTGGAGGCCTCTTTGTTACGGCGGTGTGGTGTTTACTTCAGCAAGTAGTAAAACATTGCCTCTTTCGTTGAATCTGTGGTACAGTTTTTAGTTATACTGGTGGTGGCCTTTTGCATCTCGTTTGATGACTAGTCTTCCTGTAGGATTATATCATATTCGTTCAAGCAATGTTTGATGGAGATGGCCTCAAGGGAACATTTGCAAGTGAGACAGTCGATATGCCAGGCCGGGGATGTTCAAGGATCTTATGGAAGAGCAGAGGGTGGCAGTGTGTGGCAATATATGGTGGCGGAGCAATTCGGGTGGAAATGTGAGTGATCTGTGTTATACATTTTGTAACGCTTGGTGAAGAGAACAGTGTACTCACTGCATATTATCTGTTAAATCAACTGATGTACTAAGACCACATGAGGTAGTAGCCCACATATGAAGCAGGTGTGACTAAGGGTAAGGTAGGAATGGGGTTGGGGTGTACAATATACTGCACTGCAGTCTGAGCTGGATGATGCTGGACATGAGAGGGGGATGTGTCATACTCCTGTGTGGTTGAAGAGGGGTAAATGACAGAGGCAGAAGCAACATGCTGTGGTTCTTAACTGACACTTAGTCTGGTCCACTATAACTGCATGCCAGATTTTTTAAAACTATATCCAATTATTTAGAAGCCTGATGAGAAAGACGGACAGACAGACAAGACAACAGTTGACAAAATAATTTCAAGTATAATTCCCAACTGACACACTGTCACTCATGTTTGTAAGCTATTGTCATGTTCCCTTAAATTCCACTCCGTCTTTAAGAAGTTTGATAACTCATGCAAGTAAGCGACATATGACACCCTGCTAATTTAGTTGCTGCCTGACACTCACATCGGTCAATACTATGTGCATGGTAAGTTTCATAGCGGAGTATGATGACAGACAGACAACAGGAATGCTACACCTCAAACAGTACCATACCACTCTTTTCACTTCGTTTACTTATTTGATGAAAGCATAAGTACTTTAATTAAAGCACACATGTAACCATGGAGACAATGACATAAGCCAACTACCTATGTATTGTCAAAGAAACAATACAATGAGCGTCTTGTTCGTCTTTTTAGTTAGCTGTTTTCCGGGGAGGGGCACCAACCCTTCGCCAAATCTTTTAGTCGCCTCGTACGACAAGCAGGGATACTGGGGGAGTATTCTTGAAACCCCCCCTACCCCCAGTGTGATAAGAAACAGGGAAGAGAACATGGAAGTGAAAAAGTAACTACATGACAGTATTGTGATACCAACTCTAACGTATGGAAGTGAAGCTTGGACGTTGTTGGATGAACACAATCAAGAGAGAGCAGTGGAAATGAGTTATTTAAGAGGAGCCTGTGGAGTCACATGGAGAGACAGGTTGACAAATGAGGATATAAAGAAGCGTTGTGGTGTGGATGTGGATGTGACAGGAAGCGTTAGGAGGAACACACTGAGGTGGTTTGGCCATGTGAAAAGGATTGAGGGTGAGAGACTGACGAGGAGAGTGTATGTGAGTGAGGTGGAGGGGGAGAGAGGGAGGGGGAGGCCGAGGATGAGATGAAGGGATGGAGTGGAGAGGTATATGAGAGAGGGGGGTGTGAGTTGGGAGCAGGGCAGTGAGATGGCGGGGGACAGGGCGACGAGGAGGCGATTTGTTTGTGGCCACCCCGTACGGGATTGAGGCGTCTGGCAGTAGAGAGATAGAAATACAATGAAAGCTCTGTCTCTAGTGGGTTTCTGATTGTTCGATTTTTTCGCTACGTATTCGCCAAACTTTGCGAAGATACTCGTACTTATATCTCTGTCTGTACAATAACATCATCTGCTGAGAAAAGAATGGGCACAGATAAACATTCAATAGCTCACTTACTGATATTTTCACGAAATTAGTGTCTCCCTTCCATCTGTTTAGGAGAACATCTACATGTGCACATAAAAATCACCGACCACAGACGCAAGAGAAAAGAGCACACATTATTACCTTTTACTACCGTCATCAACATTAATATAGGGACCATAAACATAAGACCAATCAGTGCTCTGGTAAACTTGTGCGGCAACTTTAATATCTGCTGCCAACACGAAGCTCAGTCAAACTCCGTGGCAAACTTTCCAAACTGTCTGCAAGACGTCGTTGTTCCTCGGGCCAGACAACGGACCCCGGGGCGTATACACGGGGGAGGAAGGGGGGGTTATCCTCACGGGTTTTGCAGGCACCATGACACCTTCTTTATTATTCATTACGCATATTTACAAGTTATTAATCTCTCTCTATCTCTCTCTCTGACTTAAAAATGTGTAACGACGTGTAACGTGCAACATCCAAATGTATACAGGTAAGAAAGACGCTAGGGAGCCAGCTAAGCCCAGTAAATAATGGACAAGAGAATATCAAACCTAAATTCAAAAGCAGCAGGTACAAAACACCAATCCCTTTACCTTCCACACACCTATACTCCGTCTTATATTGTCTGTCATTAGCGAGAATATCAAACCTTAATTCAAAAGTCACTGATTTTAACCTTTCAGCTGCGCCAGGATTGTCTAAGCAATCATCTGGTAACTGGAAGAATTAAGCACTACAGTTCAGCCATAACAGCTTTATCCCTTCACTTGTCTAAGGATTCTCTAAACTGAATTAAACCTTCTTGTACTAAAAAATAATAATTAAAATACCCAAGTTCAACCGTCACTGCTTGAACCCTTTATTTATGTATGGATTTTCTTAGCTGAATAACATCCCTGGCATTAGAAAGAATGAAGTACCCTAGCTCATCTTTTGGCTGTGCATGTATTATCTAAACAAGCACCTGTCAGCTGCAAGGATAAAACACTCATTTTTTACCATCGCAGCTTTAACGCTTTAGCAGCGTAGGAATTCGCCAAATGCGCTAAGATCACCGG